>NC_041396.2:156131620-156274120 GCF_900747795.2 Erpetoichthys calabaricus
AATTGATGAAAAAATACAGGAAATTTTGAGTAAGTTGGAGAGTAAACAGAGTACTTGCTGCTCAGCTTGAAGATGTTAAGCAAATGTTTACGACCCATATTGAAATAGATATACAATTGGCTTCCACCGCAGATGATAAAGCAACGGCTACAAAATGAGAATGCAAAGTGATTGCTGACAAACTGGTTGCGCTGGAAGATACAGAAGAAAATGAGAAAGTCCAAACCCAGAGAAATTCATAGCTGAACTATTCTCTAAAATAACTGGGGCCTCATGCATAACGCCGTACATAGAATTCACACTAAAACATGTCGTAGGGGGAAAAAGTCGAAATGTGCATACGCACAAAAAAGTTCAGATGCAGAAACACATGTGTAAGCCAACTTCCACGCATTTCCGCTACATAAATGTAACACTTGTGCACGTGCCTGCCACCCCACCCTGTCTCCTCCCAAAATTACGCCTCTATGAATATGCAAATCAATATAAATATTCCCTTATGTACAGCGTTCTGTGTAAAGACAATGGCAAAAGCATGGGGGAAATAGAAGAATTTCAGAGAATACCAAGTGGAGGCAATAAAAAATGTACTATTTGTTGGTTTAAGCAGTTGTATAAACAACAAAAGGAAGTTGATCGAAAGCTCAAGTTCAGAAAGTCACACAGTGCCCAAAATAAAAAAGAAGTTGTCAGATATCAAAGTCTGGTGAGTGTAGCCCACCGTCTGAGTGTCATATGGAAGTGTATTAGGGTACAGAGAAAAAAAAAATAGGGACACAGTGGAAAAACAGCTTAAAATGTCTACTTTAATCTCAAAATTTCCACTTTAATCTTATTGTTTATTTTGTCATTATAGTAGAAAGTCATAAACTTCATCGTAAAATCAGTTAATTTACTAGTTTCTCAAATCCAATTGTAACTAGAGTAGCACGTGAAATACTTTGTATTCTATGTGTGCTTCTATTACAGCTCTCTGAACAAATTAAATACTAAGATGTATACTTGATATCATTTTCATGATCATAGGAATTAAAGCATGTATTACACAAATGGGGCACAGTGGCGCAGTGGTAGCGTTGAGTTGGCTCTCTGTCCAGAGATTGTTCTTGCCTCTTGCAAGATGCTTGCTACGCTGTGCACATCCCTTGATAAAATAATTTATTGCAGCAGTACTGTCTCTTTCAAACATACTAACCCCCAATTCCTGTCCATCCTTTTCTTTATCCATGTACCCAAACGCCACACAATCAGCTCTGTAATAGATGTTAAGCCATCTGTAAGCTTAGAACGCCGATTCTTCAGAACTTTTAAAGAACATTGAAATATCTTCATAGTACATGTTTAATTATTCTATCCATGTATACTTCCAGTGTCACGCCAGCCCCAGAAAGAATACAGCACAAGGCAGGAAAAGTCCCTAAATTAGCTAGCGCTGCAACACCGTGTCCTCACATGTTTAATTATTAACAATATAGATTATTTAAATGATGTTAACATTTTATCTGTATAATGTAATAAACATATAGTTTGCAGCATTTCATCTTAAAATGATATCATCATCATATGTAAATACACGGTTTTTAAAGTGGCTCGGGTTGTGCAATATTATAACAGTATCTCAAGTTTACAGTGAGGTAATTGTACTAATAAGTAGAAACAGTTCTACAAGAAGCACTTGAACTGATTGAGTGCATTTATAGTTATTGGCATGAAACTGTTTTTGAACAGCGATGACCCTACAGGAAAGGCTCTGTAGCATTTGTTGTAAGAGAGCAGTTCAATAGACTGTGTGTATGGCTGAGGCAGCATGTGCTTAATGCTATATACCGATAATTCTCATTCCGATCAGCTGCTGTAGAGCTGTGATTCCACACTCAGATACAGTGATATAAATACTCCGAGTAGTGCAGTGAGAGTAACAACGCTAAGCAGCTATGGTATTTGGAATAGTTTGGCCATTCTGTGGACCATTATATTGTTACAGGTTAATATAAAAAATATGCGGTTAATTTCAGTATATATGATAAAGCCACGTCAGGGATGTGGATCTAAAAAAGAAAGGGAAACCACACTGGAACAATAGCACTGCTTTGACGCTGGGTGCCGACAGTTTGCAAAACCGAGCGAAGAACTTGCGTATGCCAGGGATTGACCTCGCATGAAAATGTGTAGTTTTTATACATCGCGATGTGAGCATGGAAACAGGCGTATGCAACTTTTTTGTATGTACGCACCATTTATACATGAGGCCCCAGGACTTTACAAAGTGTGGCTTGCCTCACTTGCAGATGCACAATGGGGGGTGGTTAAGAGAACAGTGCTATTTCTTTTGTATCTATTATACCCCAATAACCATTAGTGCCAACATAACAATACGATCCATAGCTGTATCACTGGGTAAAAATATAGAGAAAAGCCAAGCAAAATGACACCTTTTATTGGCTAACTAGAAAGATTACAATATGCAAGCTTTCGAGGCAACTCAGGCCCCTTCTTCAGGCAAGATGTAATACAGAAACTGAAGTTTCCTATGTTTATATACACACTCTAGGACAAGAAACAACATTGGTAAATATTTAAATGAGAGATTTTGAATGTAAAAAATTAATAGATTCATTCAGGCTAGGGTTAATTTAGCAAGAGAGAAAAGAACAATGTATTGTCAAGATCTCTGGATAAGATAACTGTCCAACAAAGTCTTTTGAAGTTTGTAATGAGTTTTTTCAAAACAATGTGGGTCTGTAGACAGGTTGTCTGTCATTCCGAGAGATGTAAACAATCCTCATATCTGGCCATAAAACTCTTGTCTTTATTCAATCCATGTTGTAAAGTATTAAATTTTAGCATGAGTTTAACTTCCCATTCTTTTCTCTCTTGCTGTGTTTTGAAGTTGCCCATAAGCACTGTGACCTTAAAGTCCTTCTCACAGTGTCCATGGCTGTTGAAGTGGGCCGCCACAGGAACATCTGTGTTGCCATGTTTAATGTGGAACCTGTGTAAGTTCATTCTCTGGCGGAGTGTTTGTCCAGTTTCTCCCACATAGAGTGCAGTGTCAGGACATTTCATGCAGAAAATTAGGTAGACTACATTAGATGATCTGCAGGAAAATGATCCCTTGATGTGATGTTCAAGTCGGCAGTGTGGGTAAAAATATGAAATCTATGTCAAAGCTATCATATACAACAAAGTACTACTTTAACCTAAGACTACAAAATATCTACAAAAGTTCAGAAGCAATATTTCTATGACCAAATAGTGAGTTTTTTCAGCTGGAATATCAAGGGTCTCAATTATGAATTAAAGAGAAAGAAAGTACTCTCACACTTAACAAGTTTAAAGGCCATTTTTACAGGAGACTCACTTATTAAACAAGGACCAGTTTCGGTTGCAAAGAGAGTGTGGTCTGGCCAAATTTTTCACTCCAGCTATACAGTGTCAGATGCAATATCTGAAGGCGATATGACATGGTGATGGTGTGGTGTTATGAGTCCACAGCTCTCTCAGCAAAGGCCAGTTTGTCTTAAATGAATAATCACCGCGCTCGTGGCATAGCGAGGGGTGTGGTAGTGTGGCTGAGGCGGTTTCCTGGAGGATTCGTGCTGTGGGCGTTTCTCAGCTAAGTGCACAGGTGAGGGACGGTCCGCAGCGTAATTGCTGCCGGGAACTGTTGATTGCCACAGCTGCCACGTCTATTATGTATAGAGAAGCTGGAGACGGTTAGGTAAGAGAAAAGAGAATGAGGAACAAAGAAAAAGAAAGACGGAGGTTGCAGGAGGAAGCAGCGAGCAAGCGGGCAAGCAAGCAGGTGCAGGAAAGCGAGCGAGAGCAGGCTTGCAGCAGCTGAGCAGGCAGCCTGGGTGTTTGGCTGACACCAGAGTAAGTAGTAGAGGTGGTCACTCCGTTGAGTTTAGTTTGAAGGACAGAAGTGACCGGGAGACGAGTG
Source organism: Erpetoichthys calabaricus (assembly GCF_900747795.2). NCBI lineage: Eukaryota > Metazoa > Chordata > Cladistia > Polypteriformes > Polypteridae > Erpetoichthys > Erpetoichthys calabaricus. Next base: position 156,135,564 of record NC_041396.2, read on the forward strand.
ACTCTCCGCTTAAGTCTGCGGAAGGCAGCGGGAGTCGGGATTTGGGACATGGTGTCTCCAGCATGGGAGCCTTGGTCGTTGGGGAATCCCAAGTTACTGTCAGGGGGAGCTGACCGGAGCCAAGGATCGGTAAGGCGACTGCAGAGAGAGCGTCTCGCCTGTTGCAGGGTCCGCATGGGAGAAGCAAGTGAGATGCTAGTTTAAAAGAAGCACCTGGCTTGGCATTTGGTTTTTAAAAGACTGCTTCCTGTATTGTGTTTTAACCTTGTTTTAAAGTATTGTTTTTTTTGCGTTGTTTTTAACCTCCACATTTCTTTTATGGATTATTTATTTAATGAAGACTTTGAATGTACTGCACTTGATTTGAACACTTTGTTGTTGGATTGTAAATAAAAGCACTTTACACTTTTTACATCATCCCCTTGCTCTAATGTTATTGCCTCACTGTCTAGCTCATCGGTGACATTACCGACGGTGTTGGGTTCAAAGGCTCCCTAACATTGGATGGGAGCACGGAGCTGAACCCGCATCGTTACAGATGGGTAATTTATCTAATACTAAAATGATTTTTATTAATATCTATGCACTGAACATGGATGATAGAGCTTACTTCCAAAATGTATTTGCATCCATCTCTAATGTAAACGCTCACTTCAATTGTGTTTTAAATCCAGACCTGGATAGATCCTCAACAATGATGATGATAACATATAATACTGCAAAGATAATTACACAGTTTGTAACAGACAATAATTTATCAGACCCACAGAGGTTTTTAAATCCTAACCTAAGACCATACTCCTTCTCACCTGTACATCATTGTTACTCAACAATTGATTAATTCCTCATAGACAATCATTTTTTGCCCACTATCAAATCTTTTAAGAACGACTCGATTGTTATCTCTGACCATGCCCCTCTGATCATGGAGCTTAAATTACACACTCATCTCATAGCTGGCATCTTAACGTCCTGTCATTAGTTGATGAGAATTGCACAGAATTCATATCCAAGCAAATTGATTATTTTCTTCAGACAAATGCATTCTCAGAGATCTGGGACACTCTGAAGGCATATTTAAGAGAACCGATTATTTCATATCATTCTCACAATGAGTTAATCAGTGAAATTACCAGAATAGAATCTAGGATATGCCAGGTCTCCAACAGAAGCACTTTATAGGAAAAAACTGGTTTTATTAAAAATTTTAAAATAAGTTAGCTCCACTATTATTGGCAACAAAATTCTACCTCAAATTTTTTGCCAAGCATTAATTATCATCTTTTCTAAGAAAAATACGGACTTACTACAATGTACTACAATGTGCATCATACAGACCAATCTCTCTTCTGAATAACAACGTTAAGATATTCTCCAAAGATCTAGCCAGAAGGATTGAGAAAGTGCTTCCTTCAGTAATATAACAAAACCAAACTGGATTTTTTAAAGGCAGACACTTCTAACCTTTGATGTTTGTTTAATATAATATATTCATACATTAAATCTAACACCCCAGAGATCTTATTACCCTTAGATACAGAAAAAGCATTTGACATGATTGAATAGGACTACCTATTCACTATATTGAACAAATTTTGGTTTGGTCCAAACATATGTGCATACAGTAATCCCTCACTATATCGCGTTTCGACTTTCGTGGCTTCACTCTATCGCGGATTTTATATGTAAGCATATTTAAATATATATCGAGGATTTTTTGCTGGTTCGTGGATTTCTGCGGACAATGGGTCTTTTAATTTCTGGTACATGCTTCCTCAGTTGGTTTGCCCAGTTGATTTCATACAAGGGACGCTATTGGCAGATGGCTGAGAAGCTACCCAACTTACTTTTCTCTCTCTCTCTCATGCTCTGACATTCTCTGCTCCTGACGGAGGGGGTGTGAGCAGGGGGGCTGTTCGCACCCCTAGACGATACGAACGCTCGTCTAAAAATGCTGAAAGATTACCTTCACATTGCTCCCTTCTTGTGCAGCTGCTTCGTGAAGCGACATGCTGCATGGTGCTTTGCATACTTAAAAGCTCGAAGGGCACATATTGATTTTTGATTGTTTGTTTTTATCTGTCTCTCTCTCTCTCTCTCTGACATTCTCTGCTCCTGATGGAGGGGGTGTGAGCTGCTGCCTTCATTGCAACTGCTTTGTGCCGCGGTGCTTCGCATACTTAAAAGCCAAACAGCCCTATTGATTTGTTTGCTTTTCTCTCTCTCTCTGACATTCTGTGCTCCTGACGCGCACTCCTTTGAAGAGGAAGATATGTTTGCATTCTTTTAATTGTGAGATGGAACTGTCATCTCTGTCTTGTCATGGAGCACAGTTTAAACTTTTGAAAAAGAGACAAATGTTTGTTTGCAGTGTTTGAATAAAGTTCCTGTCTCTCTACAACCTCCTGTGTTTCTGTGCAAATCTGTGACCCAAGCATGACAATATAAAAATAACCATATAAACATATGGTTTCTACTTCGCGGATTTTCACCTTTCGCGGGGGGTTCTGGAACGCAACCCCCGCGATGGAGGAGGGATTACTGTATATCAAACTACTTTATACTAGTCCAGAAGCCTCAGTTTGTATTAACAACATTATTTCAGACCACTTCAAACTAGAACGTGGTACTCAACAAGGACGACCCTTATTACCGTTGCAATCGCCATTGCACCATTGGGTGTATACTTTCGAAATGCATCTGAGATAAAGGGGATTCTCAGAAAAGGACTTGAACAGAAAATATCATTATATGATTATAGATATGGTACTATAGATATCTGACACACAAAACTCTGTGCCAGCAGTCTTAAAAGCATTAGCAGATTTTCAAAAGTTATTTGGACTCAAAATCAATTTGAATAAAAGTGTGCTTTCGAATTCTCTAGCACACAATATCAGAATGGACACCTTCCCATTTATCTTAGCAAATCAGTTTAAATATCTAGGGGTTAATATCACAAGTACAGTACCAGAAGAAATATTGATCAGTCTTGAAAACTCAAATAGCATCTCTACAATTTATAAAAATATTTTAAAGTCCCATCCCTTCAAAGACCCCAGATTACATTGGGGAAAGAATCTGTTATTTAATATTTCAGAAAAGGAGTGGAAGGCAGCCATGCACAGAATACACTGTAGCTCCATATGAGCAAAGCTTTCAATCATACTACTTAAAATATTTTATCAAGCGCATTTATCTCGTTTAAAATTGTTCAAAATGTTTCCAGGCCAAGAATCAACCTGCGAGTGTTGCAGTTTAGTTCCAGCCTCACTAGGCCACATGTTTTGGGTGTGCACCAAGTTAACATAATTTTGGACAAAAATCTTTGCATGTCTATCACACAGCCTTGGTATCACAGTCCCTCCTAATCTATTAACTGTGGTGTTTGGTGGATTCCCAGACAGCCGTAAAAAGACAAACAAACTGTAATTGCCTTTTCTACACTACTAGCACGTAGATTTATCTTGCTCAGCTGGAAGAATCCCACCCTACCACTTTTAAGTCAGTGGGTGACTGATGTTATATACTATTTGAAATAGGAAAAAATCAAATTCTCACTTAGAGGATCTGTTCAAAACATTTTAAAAACCTAACAGGATCTAATCAATAACATTTTAGAATAAGCTTCCATTTTGGGGAAAAGGATACCCTTCCTTTCTTGTTTCTTTTATAGAGTAGTTTTGGTTGCTGGCTCTCCTCTCTTTCTCTGGGTGGGGGTTGAATTTTGCTTTGCTTTGTAAAGTTTGACTTGATTGTTTGGAATGGCATCTGCTTCTAATTAAAATAAATGAAAAAAAGATTTTGCATCACAAGTAAACTCAGATTTTTCTCATGTACATTTTGATAGACTGTTGTGTCAAGAACTTTGTTTCTTCTGTTCTCCATAAAAACAAGAGATTAAAAAGTTTTTTTGGCTATCACTACAAACAATCAGAGGTGGGTAGAGTAGCCAAAAATTGTTCTCAAGTAAAAGTAGCGTTACTTCAAAATAATATTACTCAAGTAGAAGTAAAAAGTAGTCATCCAAAAAATTACTCAAGTAAGAGTAAAAAAGTATTTGGTGAAAAGACTACACAAGAACTGAGTAACTGTTTGAACATAATAAATGATGTATTTTTTAGAAATGTTTTAATAAGACAGACAAAAATATAAAATAATGTACAAATTCTGCTATTTCCAAATAATAAAATAAAAAAATTGTAAAAATAAATAACATCGTTACAAAATAAAGATGCACAAATAGTTTTTCACAACAAAGCTTTTGAAGCCAATACCTACAGTAGGTAACATGTATGTTTGAACAGTGCAAACTACTTACAGTGACAAGATATACTGTACACTGACAGTATAATACTGTATATTCACTTTGTGGTGTAGTGGGTCCGCGGCTTCAAAAAAATAAAAAATAAAAGGCCAGTTTCATAAAGCTGTGTCACTCTCTGTGGGCACAATTGCACGACCGCAGGGAGTTAATGAGGTAGTTGGACCAAATCGCACCTGCACATGTGACGTGTGATTAAGGCCCACGGAGAATGGAGTATATATATACGGGTCGGCACAAAAAAAGAAGGGAGAAGTAAAGAAAAGGAGAAAAGAAAAGAGGTTAAAAGACATGAAAGGCAGGCTTGGGAACAACGATCTGGCCATCTGGAGTGAGGAAGCAGTGCGAGCTAGGGCCCCATGAAAGAGCGTTAGCTGTGGCATTCTAGGGGCTAGTTCGCCCCACTGAACATTCGGATGGAGTGTGGCAAGCAAGGCAGGTGCCATCCCTAGGCTTCCGAGGTGCAATCACATGAACGTGAAGGAAGAAGGGAGGAGTGCCGACCTCGGATGGTCTGGCCGTGATGCCTGGAGGCAGCCGAGACAGAGGTCGGCCGAAAGGAGCTCGTGGCTGCGGAGTCTCCGCCGGCTACGCAAGCAATGGGTGAGCCGGGGAGAATGAGAAGGAGGTGGGCTGAGATCAGGAGGAGTTAGTCTGCATTTTAACCTCGAATTTTTAATGAATTTATTTATTGATTTTTTTATCCCCACTTTTCACAATGATTTTTATGGATTTATATATGTACTGTTTTTTAGAACACTACACCATTGACACTTTTGTTGACTTTACTTTTGTTTTGATTGGTTTTTAATAAAAGCACTTGAGCACTTTTTCCACCATGCTCTGGCCTCATCAGTGAATTATCCTTATATGTCAGCTCATCTCGGTCATAACTATCAACGGTGTGGGTTCAGCAGACTCCCATGTGGAAAGAGGGAGTCTGTAGGGGACCGGCATCGTCACACATATGCCCTCCAAATAGCACAGCTGATAGAAAATAACATCAGAACAAGGCAGCTTGTGCACATACAAGAAGTCTCACTTTACCATGACTGTCTGTGTCTGTGCATGTTTGGTTAAAACGTGCTTGTTCTTCACTCAGTGAAGTGACGGTTAAGCTTCAGCAGGAGTTGGCTCTCAAGGTTCTTGCAGTGAAGCTGTGATCATTTAGCAGTGAACATGAGCCCTGCATGACTAAAAAGTCTCTCACAGGAAGTTTGTGTGTGACTGCATGTGACTGCATGGCTACATCGGATTGGTGAAACAGAGTCACGTGATTATTGTTGCTAAGTCTGATTGGTTAAACGTTGTCATGTGATTATTGTTGCTACATCTGATTGGTGAAACAGTCATGCAATAGATCCCATGGCGACTTCTCTCTGGCAAAAATATAGCTTATCTAATGTGTAAATGGAAAAAAGTAAGGAGTCAAGTGTTGCCCAATGTAGCAGAGTAAGAGTAGCGTTTCTTCTTCACAAATGTACTCAAGTAAAAGTAAAAAGTATGGTGCAGTAAACTACTCTTAGAAGTACAATTTTTTTTTTAAAAGTTACTCAAGTAAATGTAACTCATTACTACCCACCTCTGAAAGCAATACAAGGTAAGCAGCAGATTTTTGGGTAGAGTATTCCCTTAAGAACAGCAGCCTTTCAGATATAATTAGTAATTATAAATTAGATGGTACTCAGCTATGCCTTCATACAGGCAAACTGCCACATTTATTTTCCGTGATTTTATAAATAGCATACAGTAGATATTTACAAATGAACCTACTCCATAACTGGCATCCTATTTCATGGAATTGTTGTCTGTCCCATTGTGGATTTCATCATAGGCAGCAACTGCAACTTACATGTGGAATTTTAATGTATAAGCAAGTAGGAAGGTGGGCAGTTCTTGCTGTTTCTTTGATATCTTGCAAAGCACTTTCAGTTTCATCGTATGTTGTGAAAATGTGCTATAGAAATAAATGTTGTTGTTGTTATGCACTGTGAGAAAGAGATGGGGTGTGAGGAAAGAGAGGTGAGCAAGTGGATGAGCCATCCCACCTGGTAGATTAGGACAACTACCTATTAAGGAAGGTCTAGAAAGTCAGAAGGGATTTGTTTTGTCTCCTTTGTTCCTTTTATACTTATTTGTGTGACCATCCTTTGTATGCTTTAGAAAATAAAACTCAAATTTCCTGTACAGCAGTCGGTCTGAAAAGTCATAGCAACAGATTTCAGGGAATCAAAGGGTGTTCTGCTGTTGAAATTCACTGGAGAAACCTACTCTTTCACAATGAAGTCATTGCATGAGGCCTTCAAACAGAAACATCATTGTAAACTGTCAGCAGGTGCATTGCTGCTTCACAACAGCGCACTGTCCTACAAATCCAAAAAACTGAAAGCTGTTATCAGGGAATGTGGCTTCATAGAGCTTAATCATCCACTGTGCAGTCAAGATCTGGACCCCAGTAATTATTTTATCTTTTGAAACTTGAAGAAATTCCCACATAGACGGAGATTTCCAGATAGTTCCATAGTTCATCTGCAGCTGGTGCAAAAAGCAGCAGCTAAGTTACTAACTCCTGCTCTGTCCTCTCTTCACTGGCTGCTTGTCAATTATTGGACTTAGTTTAATGTGTTTTTATTTGAGTTTACAGCCCTAAATAATCCGACTCCACATTTATATTTGAACCTTCTGTCCAAGTATTCCACCTCAACAGCACGCAGATTCTCTTTTCAGTCTTTTCTGTTGTTACTAAATTCTCGCCACATGCTGTATGGAGTAGCAAGCAAGCTTTTTCAGTGGCTACCCCGAAACTTTGGAATGCTCTGTCTTTTGATGTTAGAACCACTCCCACAATTCAAACATTTACATCATGTGTTAAGTCACAGTTTTTTAATTTGGCTTTTGGGGATGCAGTGTAAAGTATTTGTATGATGTTGTGATGCTGTGAGCTTTACCACTGAGTTAACGAGCAGTAATGAATATCCAGAGGGAGCAGCATTGCCAGCAATCAGCGCACAGCACCAAGCACAGCAATGCTAAAGTGCAGGCATAACAATTACAGTTGTGAAGTAGTGAGTAGTAAATAGTACTCTTCTCCAACAACTCCTCGAATGTCTTCTCTCTTTGCTTGCCTTTCTTGCATGACGATTGGAACAAGGTATACTTTACAGTGCAAACACTTAGTTTTACCTAAAGTATATAGGAACAAAGCATTGTAAATGGGACATGATATCCCATCGGTGGGCCACTTAGGGCAAATGAAAACAGGGGACCAGATTGCAAAGAATTATTATTAGCTTGGTTGCTCCAAGAATGTAGCCAGACATTGCAAAAACTGCCAAGAATGCCAGTTAGTAGGACCGGTAAAGATGGGTGAGAAAACTCCTTTAGTGTCCTTGGCAGTGATTGATCAAGGGCCTAATGTTACAGCAAGAATAATCAAACATGTTTACAGGGTATTAGGTACACCTTATCACCTGCAGACCAACTGCACCTCAACGCCACACTGAAACAGATGTTGAGGAAGTTTGTGTTGGAAACATGCACTGTTTGGGATCAATGGCTTATGTACTATTGCTTATAGAGAAGTTCCTCAAGCATCCACCAGCTTATCACCATTGAAACTGGTATATGGACGTAAAGTGTAAGGGCTTTGGGGTTGTGTTGAGAGAAGCATTAGACAATGACAGTAACAAATGGCAATGAAAATTTTAAGTTACATTCTGAAAATGAGAGACAAACTTTCATCCATGGTTCAATTTGTGAAAGAAAACATGGCCCAAGCAAAACAAAAGCAAAATACCTGGTGTGACCATGCAATTGATCTTTCTATCCAGGTCAGAAAGATGTATTACTTTTGCCTACTTCTACAAATGGCTTGTTAGCTAAGTGTCAAGGCCTGTATGAAATAATTTCACAAAAAAGTTCCCATGAACTATGAAATATGTATGCCTGATAGATAGCAGCACAAAAATCAGGTTCTTCATGTTAACTTATTGAAGGAATGGAAAGAAAAACATAATGTGAGTCTACAGTTATTGATTTGCAGGATTCAAGATGAAGAGGAATCACCAGAACAGTTTCTGCTAACAACAAACTCACAGGGTGGCTTACTGGAGATGGATCATCTTTCTGTAGAACAACACAAACAGATAAAGAGAATTATTCTGGAGCAACTATTTGGCAAAATAGGGAGTAGGATTAGCCTAATAGAACATGCTATTTGACTTACCTGTCCAGGTTCTTTATGACAGACGCAGTAGGGTTCCGGAACATCTCCAGGAAATTCTCAAGAAGGAGTTACAGTTCATGCTTCATTTAGGTATTGTTCAATCCTCAACAAGCAAATGGTATAGTCCATTAGTGCTGGTACCTAAAAAGAATGGACAAATCTAATTTTGCATAGACTATTCCCAGTTAAACACTGTTATGTTATTGATATAACTCAATAGAGGTTCATGCAGTACAGCAGTCATAAAAATAGTGACAGCTGAGAGAAGTCCAAATGAAATGGCTTTATTTTGGATATAAGCCACAATACAAAAAAATACTTATTTGCAATACAATCTACAGTGGATATATCATCTTCAGTTGCACCTTAAAGATTCTTTCTGCAGGTTAAAACAAGTAGGTATTGTGGTAAACCCTGAGAAATGTGTTTTAGCCAAATCAGAGGTACAATACCTGGGATATACAGGTCAGAGGTGGATGTGTGAAATCATAGGGGAACAAAGCTGCCACTATACAAGATTGTCAGCATCCAACCACCAAGCAACCAGTCCTATTATTCCTTGGATGGTGTTGGAAGCTAATGCCTTAATTTTCTGAGATTCCCATTCCTTTTACCAATCGCCTGCATAAGAAAGAGTCAAATAAAGTAATAATAATAATACATTTTATTTATATACCGCCTTTCCCATGCTCAAGGCACTTCACAGAGTTTAAGATAGAATGGCATATACAGGGTATACAGTATATAGCATTGTACAAACCAGATAAATAAATAAAGAAGATTAAGACAGTAAATTCAGAGAAAAAAAAAGCCTAACAGACAACATAATTGGTGGTCTAGCACACACACATAGGTTACATGAGCATCTTGACATAAAGTGGACAGATGTGAAAAGGCCTTTGTGTCACTGAAAAATGTAATATGTTAAAGTACTGAAATGTCCTGATTTTACCTTGCCTTTTTTGTTACAGACAGATGTGTGTGAAGGGGGGTTAGGAACAGTGTTTCTGCAGGGCAAGGGAGCTAATAGACACCCTATAGTGCCGTAACCTGTTCACTAGAAGCATAAAATATTCCATGATTAAGAAGGAGACTCTAGCCATTAAATAGGCTGTTGACACCCTAAGATACTATCTTTTACGGAACCAGTTTATCATTGAGTCTGATAAATGCAGAATCTCAACACTCAAATTATCCATTGGTATTTAGCTTTATAGCCTTACACATTTCAAGTAAGGTATTTTCCAGGGAACCAGAACAGAGGGGCCGACTATCTCTCTCAACTGCATAACATCAAGAATGGAGTGGGGGTGTGAGTGATGCTGTGTGCCTCACTACCAAGTTAACGTGAAGTAACAAATGTTTAAAGGGAGCAGCACAGCCAGCAATCAATGCAGACAACCAAGCGTTGTGTTGCTAAAGCACAGACATAAAAGTTAACAAGAAAAAGTAGTGAACAGTACTCACTTCCAACAACTCTTTGATGGTCTTTTCTCTTGCACCATTGGTTGCCTTTTGTGGGTGAGGAAGGTATGTCAACGTTTTGAAAGCAGTGCCAGGGCTAAATGCAGGCATGGAATGAGTCGAGACTGCACCATCAGTGGTGGGGTTGTGTCAATGTTTGGGGTAGTTTGTCATAGGTTTTAGTTTAATGTGTTTGTTGATTTCTTCTGTATTATTTTTGTCACAGTGTCAGATGGAGTCAGCTTATAATTGTTTCATTGTGTTCGCAGATCTGAGTATAGTGGTTTTATGATGAGTCATCCCAATTCCCCCTGGTCTGAAGTTATGCTTGCATCTAGTTAGAACCTGTTCCATCCTGAGATGGCAAGTTATTTTATAAGGCAGAAGCTTCTAGCCAGGAGGGGAGGGTCACAATTCGTGTGTTGAAAACATAAGAGAGCGCACACATACTTCATCAGAGGGAGGTTGAGTGGCAGTGCCGTTGGCTGCTGCATAGGAATACCCAGGTACACCTATTAGATAATGGAGGCTCCTTCCTTTTATTCGAGGAACCTGGAGTTTCTTTAGTTTAAGGGGTTGCTGCAGAGCCCTTTTTTTGTTATTTCTTTTTTTTTGTTTGGAAGCCTTCTTTAATTACCTCAGACTTTAAATAGTGTGCAAGAGACTTGAATTTTGATCTTGTAGCCCTTTTTTGTATATGCACTGAGATTATTTGGATTTTTAAAAAATACTTCTTATTTTTAACTAATTTTTTTCCTTTATTTTTTCACTGTATATATTTAAGTTCAGGGTGAAAATATGCAAGGCTTGCCCAAGCCTCCTAAGTAAGCGATCAATATGTGGACTGAGTAAGTGTCAAATTTGGAAATCTTATTCAAGTATTGAAAGTTTATACAAAACCGGATGGACCATCCGGTTTTGGATATAGAACAATTGGACTGTCCCACTCATCTTAATTCTCGCAAATCACACCCAAATCAAGCATCTGCTTCACCTCCTCATATATCACAGTCCTCATTGCTTCCAGATCATGATATGGGCGCAGCTGCATATACCTTAACACCAGGATCAGTCACACTCTTGTGTTCAGTAATTTCAGTCCAGCAAGGTACAGATGAAAAGGCATCAGGGATCCTTCTAATCAGGGACAATAACTCAGCCTTCTGGGTGTCCATCATATCATCACCAATAGCACTCTCAGTCTGAGAGACTGTAGCCATAGTAGCCAATACCCCATTATGATTGTGCCCCTCCTTCACTAGATTAAAATGTAGAATTTGGACTGGCTTGAGCCAGCCAGGAATCTTAACATTATAGTTCACAGAAACGTATGTGGGTTAGATGGGATGAAAACCAAAATATAACCACCCTTTTTGAATTCGTGAAGTTTGCTTTTTCTATCATAATTACATTTCTGGGTCTTCTGTTCATGTTGGTGATGCTCCACAGCGATGGATGACTATTCAGAAATATGTTCTTGGAGCAAAGTGACCCAAAAAAATTTCACCCCATAAGTGTAAAGGGACTTAAGTTGGAAGATGCCTAAGGAGATTTCCTAACACTAAACAGGAGAAAGGGTAACACAGTGTTCCAAGAAGTCAGGTTGTTAAGAACCACCTGCTGAATAATTTGCTTTAAAGTCTTATTACAACTTTCAGTCAGGCCATTCATCTGAGGATGATAAACAGTGGTGCTCAATTGTTTAATTGCAAGGCTCTCACATTGATGTTTCATGATGCGGGAAGTAAAGGGCATACCCTGGTCAGTTAAAATCTTGCGTGGAATGCCAATACAAGTGAACACCTCTGACAGGGACTTAGCAACAGTCTGGGAATTAGCCTTTTGCAAAGCAGCCACTTCGGGATATCTCATTGCATAATCAACTATCAAGAATATACAGTATATTGATAACCATTGTTACTGTTGGGAAGTGGACCAGCAATATCTAACCCAACTCTCTTGAAATGGACATCCAAAATAGGCATCGGTGAAAGGGGAGCCCTAGTGGGTCTATGAATGGAAACAACTTGACAGCTGAGACAAGACTTACAAAACTGCTCCACATCTCTGCTCATATTTTCTATGGTGATATGACCCCCCAAGACATGGGTGGGAGCAAAATTTCAACACTGTCTCTTTGTAGCCACTTAGGATCACCAACTGCTCCATCAATCTTCCCCCAATGCAACTGGAAATCACCTGATACAAGAAACCATTTTTAATTAAAAAGTGCAGAGTTTTGAAACTAGGACCCTCCTGTAACAATCATCTGCGACATGTTTTTGTTCAAATACAAAATCAAAGCTGTGGTCGAATTGTTGCAAGCATGGCGACTCAGTCTGTGTGTTAGCCCCTGTGTCCCTAGAACCTGACACAACAGCCCCTGACCCAGTCTAGGTGTCAGCCCCTGCCTTCCTAGTCAATGGTTCCCCATATCCAGAAGCAGCAGCCCTGTCCGTGGAGGCTGAAGGTGCAAGTACCTGCTGCAAAGTGCCCTCCCACTGTCCCAGAGGCGCAGATGAGGGATTGTATCCATCCTCAATGGCCAGATCACGTTCAGCTTCCAAACTAGCTTAATGGTTGACCTTGCCAGCGGTGAGTCCCTCTCTTTCTACTGAAGAACGAGCTGCTCTGAAGAAGGCCCAGACCCACAGGAATAGGATATTCCTGTTCCCAAGTTTAGGACAGGGTGAAGTGTCAGGTACAGCACTCCAAACTTTAATGTTCCTTCCATTATATTTCAACAAAAGTAGCACAGTCTTATACTCCTTAATACAGTGAATGTTTACACTCTCTGTACTCATGCAGGGTATCTGCCAGAGCACAATACGGCCCAGGAAGGACTGTCAATGTTGGCCAGTCCATGGCTCCGCCCTGCAACACACAAACAAGACAGTGACGGGGAGATGCTATGCCGATGCCGACAACTGATGTCTAGTGTTGTCCTGTCCTCCTGGTGCTCATGACCTGCAAGAATGGAAACAGGATGGTATCTCCTGCTCCACCTTACACCCAGCCCAGGTCGGCTCGTCTGTCCCACGGAGAAAGGCTGTGCATTGCATGTGAGTGCACTGGCTCACATGCTGTAATGTTTGGGGACCCGGTCTTTTTCTTGTGAATCTCCTTTGTTCTCTTGGGTGTAGCAACAGTCTGGGTCTCTCTATGGTATAAAGAGTGATCCTGCGCTGTCTGCATCTGGTTTGATATGTGTGTGACTGCTGCCATCCTGGCAGGGGGCTGGGGAGCATGGGGTCTGGTGTTAATAAGCTGCTCCATCTTTTCCAGCCCACTCTCTTTCTCACCACCCACCAGGCGGGTCAGTCATCATGCCCACATCCAATGTAGCGGTTGCGCCTACTTGGCACCCGGTATTATTTACTTTTGGGGCTCTTTCACTCTGCACCCTTCTTTCCTGTATGGTATCAGTATTACATGTACTGCTACATTTGTTCGGGAGGAGAGTTCAAGCCCAAGTGTCACAAGGACTCCTCTGCTGTCTTTAGTGGTGCCATTGGCTTTCTCCTCTATCACCACAATTGTCCATTTCAGCAGACCAACCATCTGTATAAGATCTCGCTGGAGGGAGCCTTTCCAGCTGCCATATGGATAAAACACAGTTAACAGTTTCAGCCGGCAGTGAGCTCATCCCTGTCTGCCAGCCAAGAGCCATCACTCCTGCGCTTCTCCTGTGCAAGCTCCATCAGTGTCCTTCAGGTCTGGGGTGGACGTTCACTGGCCACACCTTTGCTAATTTACCAGCGAGCATCCAGCACACACATTCCAACCCCTTAGCTGTGTCAAAGATGGTGGCCCAGGCCCTCCACCGCTCTCTCCACCATGGGTGAGACTCCAGGCATTCCTCCTGTCCTGCAAGGAGCAGGATTAGGTCCTCGTGACTCATGTCTTCAAAGTTCACTACACTGTCATCCCATGGATCGTCGTACCTTGGCCACAGACATGGATCCAGGCATTCTCTATCTAGGAGGTAAGCACATGGAACAAACATGTAACAACAACAACAACATTTATTTATATAGCACATTTTCATACAAAAAGTAGCTCAAAGTGCTTTACATAATGAAGAGAAGAAAAATAAAAGACAAAATAAGAAATTAAAATAAGACAACATTAATTAACATAGAAAGGAGTAAGGTCCGATGGCCAGGGTGGACAGAAAAAACAAAAAAAAACTCCAGAAGGCTGGAGAAAAAAATAAAATCTGTAGGGGTTCCAGGCCACGAGACTGCCCAGTCCCCCCTGGGCATTCTACCTAACATAAATGAAATAGTCCTCTTGGTAGTTCGGGTTTTTCACGGAGTCACTTGATGCTGATGGTCATACAGACTTCTGGCTTTTAATCCATCCATCATTGTTGGAACATCATGGTGCTTTGGGTAGATGGTGGTGGCGCACGCCACCACCAACAGGACACTGGAAAAGGAAACAGAAGAGAGAGTAGGGGTTAGTACAGATTTTGAATGAATAGTTATTATAATGAATTAGATATACAGAGTATCAGGATTAAATTACAGTGAAGTTATGAGAAGGCCATGTTAAAATAATGTGTTTTCAGTAGTTTTTTAAAGTGCTCCACTGTATTAGCCTGGCGAATTCCTACTGGCAGGCTATTCCAGATTTTAGGTGCATAACAGCAGAAGGCCGCCTCACCACTTCTTTTAAGTTTTGCTCTTGGAATTCTAAGGAGACACTCAGTTGAGGATCTGAGGTTATGATTTGGAATATAAGGTGTCAGACATTCCGATATATAAGCCGGGGCGAGATTATTTAAAGCTTTATAAACCATAAGCAGAATTTTAAAGTCAATTCTGAATGACACAGGTAACCAGTGTAGTGACATCAAAACTGGAGAAATGTGTTCGGATTTTCTTTTCCTGGTAAGGATTCTAGCAGCTGCATTCTGCACTAGTTGCAAACGATTGATGTCTTTTTTGGGTAGTCCTGAGAGGAGTGCGTTACAGTAATCTAGCCGACTGAAAACAAACGCATGAACTAATTTCTCTGCATCTTTCGATGATATAAGAGATCTAACTTTTGCTATGTTTCTCAGGTGAAAAAATGCTGTCCTAGTGATCTGATTAATATGCGATTTAAAATTCAGATTACAGTCAACAGTTACCCCTAAGCTTTTTACCTCCGATTTGACTTTTAATCCTAATGCATCCAGTTTATTTCTAATAGCCTCATTGTATCCATTATTGCCAATCACTAAGATTTCGGTTTTTTCTTTATTTAATTTGAGAAAGTTACTATTCATCCATTCTGAGATACAAGTTAGACATTGTGTTAGCGAATCAAAAGATTTGGGGTCATCAGGTGCTATTGATACATACAGCTGTGTGTCATCAGCATAGCTGTGGTAGCTCACGTTGTGCCCTGAGATAATCTGACCTAATGGAAGCATGTAGATTGAGAAGAGCAGTGGACCCAGGATAGAGCCTTGTGGAACACCATATAGAATATCATGTGTCTTTGAGTTATAATTACCACAACTAACAAAGAATTTTCTCCCTGCCAGGTAGGATTCAAACCAATTTAAGACACTGCCAGAGAGGCCCACCCATTGACTAAGGCGATTCTTAAGAATATTATGATCAATGGTGTCAAATGCGGCACTCAGATCTAAGAGGATGAGAACAGATAAATGGCCTCTGTCTGCATTTACCCGCAAGTCATTTACTACTTTAACGAGTGCAGTTTCTGTGCTGTGATTTGTTCTAAAACCTGACTGAAATTTATCAAGAATAGCATGTTTATTGAGGTGCTCATTTAACTGTATAATGACTGCCTTCTCTAGAATTTTACTTAAGAAAGGCAGGTTAGAGATGGGTCTATAATTTTCAAGAGCAGAGGGATCGAGATTATTTTTCTTAAGTAGGGGTTTAACTACCGCAGTCTTAAGACAGTCTGGGAAGACCCCCGTATCTAATGATGAATTTACTATGTCAAGAACATTATCACTAAACACGCCCGATACTTCTTTGAAAAAATTTGTTGGTATTGGGTCAAGGGCACAGGTGGAGGGTTTCATTTGAGAAATTATTTTATGTAAATCAGGTAAATCTATCCTAGTGAAAGACTTTAATTTGTTTATTATGGGGTACTGGGGTTTAGGAGGATCCTTAGTGTTGGGGAGATATACTATGTTATTTCTAATATCATTAATTTTTTGATTGAAAAATACAGCGATAGCCTCACAGGTTTTACTGGAAGTACTTAGGAGGCATTCCTTTGAGTTACCTGGGTTTAACAGACGATCAATTGTCGAAAATAAGACTCTGGGATTACTAGCATTGTTATTTATAAGCTTAGAGAAATAGCAGCACCTCTCAAGACGGACTGTGTTATTGTATTCTGTTATTTTAACTTTTAATATTTCATAGTCAATAGTTAGTTTAGTTTTCCTCCATTTACGCTCAGCTCTACGGCATGTTCTCTTTAAATCAGACACTCTTTGGGTCTTCCATGGTATAACAATGCTAGAAGATTTTTTAACTGTCTTTTCAGGTGCAACTAAGTCAACAGCAGCCCTCACTTTAGTATTAAATCTTTCCACCTTACTATTTACATTTTCCTCGCTATTATAGTTGGCACTATAAACGGACTGATTGGTTAGAATGTTTGAAAGTTTTAAAGCTGCTGATGAGTCAAAGAACCGTTTTTTAACAATATGCTTCTCATGAGTGTTTTCTATCATTATTTCTATATTAAAGAGTAGAAGAAAATGGTCTGATAGACCAATATCAATGACCTGCTTTATATCAATTTTTAGTCCTTTAGTAATCACTAAGTCTAACGTATGTCCTGCTTTATGTGTAGGCTGATTAACGAGCTGTCTCAAATCAAAAGAGTCCAGGAGGTTCATAAATTCTTTTACTTTCTGGTCACATTGATTATCTATATGAAAATTAAAGTCGCCGACTATTAAGAGTGTGTCATAGTTCGTAATTAAGATTGACATCAAGTCAGAGAATTCCTCAAAGAAAGACGCGTTGAATTTTGGAGGTCTATACACGGATAATACTAGAACGTGAGAATCTCCCTGAATAATAATGGCGAGATACTCAAAAGACTTGAATTTACCAAAACTGATATTTTTACATTTTAACCTGCTTGAGTAAATGTTTGCTAATCCTCCACCTCTCTTTCCTTGGCGATCAGCACGAGTAAAACTGTAATCCGGAGGCGCAGATTCGATTAAAACAGCTGCGCCATCTGAGCTAAGCCACGTTTCACTTCTATTTTTTTATCACTAATAAGATCGTTGATAAAAAACGTCTTGTTAGTTAAAGCTCTAACATTTAATAGTGCCATATTCAATGTTTCGGAGGAGCAGAGATGAATACTATGTGCGTTATTGATATATGGAACAGGAATTAAGTTATTTTTATTAGCGCCGCTCTGCGTGTATTTTTTGTTTAATCTATGATATGTTTTTATAGTTTTAATACATTGTTCATCTAAAGTAGTAACTTTAATTAAATTATTGGTGTTTATGCCGTATTGCCTAGATTTTCTATGTGCATTCCCTGGGCAGATCATCCCTGGAGCCAGTGCCTACCTCTTTGCGAATCCCATTGTTTGGAACTTCTTTCTTCCAAGAGGCCTTACTTTCCAACAAGCCAATGTGCCCATAAGCATCGACGACATGCATTTGACTGCCTGGGCTTCTTCTTCTTCATCAGGGCTTCAGTGCGTGCTGCAGTGCTGCTAAGTGTGCATGCTCACGCTGCTGTGTTAGGTTACTACAAGAATAAATTTGCAGGTCACTGCCTTGCAGACAGCCATGAACCCTTCCGACTACACCACAGGCTCTGGCTGTCCACCACTATATATATATATATATATATATATATATATATATATATGGGGCAAATAATTATTTATACCCTACTGAATTCGCATGGAGCTCCAGACCAAGGGCGATTGATGGTTATTTTATATCTCTTCCATTTCCGAATAATCGCACCAAAAGTTGTCACCTTCTCACCAAGCTTTTTGGTGATGGTCTTGTAGCCCATTCCAGCCTTGGGCAGGTCTACAATCTTGTCCCTGAAGTCCTTTGACAGCTCTTTGGTCTTGCCCATGGTGGTGGAGAGGTTGGAATGGAAGATATTGATTCTTTGGACAGATGTGCTTTATACACATAATGTGTTGAGATCAGGAGTATCTGTAATTGATTGTAATCTGTGTTTCACATGGGCACATAGCCAATCTGTGGGAGCCAGAATTCTGGCTGGGTTGTAGGGGATGAAATACTTATTTCACTCAATGACATGCAAATCAGTTTATAACTTTTAAGTAAAGTGTTTTTTTCTGGATTTTTGGTTGATATTCTGTCTCTCTTCATTAAAATGAAACTGCCATAAAAATTAGAGACTGTTCATTTATTTGTAAGTGAGGAAACTTACAAATTCAGCAGGGAATATATATATATATATATATATAAATATGTGTGTGTGTGTGTGTGGTAACAGTTTAGGCTTAAATGAGACACATTTCTCTTGATGTTACATATTTAGTATGAGACCTGTAAATCCTTCATGTTAACAAGTCATTTTACCCTCATTTCAATATGCCGCATTGCATAGAGATTAATAATCAATCTACTAATGTTTTATAATTGTTATGTAGACCAAAAGCTCTCCCAGCTTTGAGTCACCAAAAGAAGTACTACAACAACAGATGACAAGTACATTAAAGTACCTGGCAGTCAAGATATTAACAGGACCATAGTACCACCACAATGGCATAGGTAAAGTAACTGGCAAGAAAAAGGGAAGGAAGGGGCCAAGGGAGGGTAAGCCCTACACCTGTACCAGATGTTCTGAATGAGTACCAGCATAAAGAAGAAACGTTCAGCAAGATTCATGCAACATTACTTCAGGACACTACAGGGAACCATCCATGGATTATTATTACGTGGACATCGACTTACTTGAAGCCAATAAGTGAGATAAGTGATGACTGGGAATGCTGTCTTAACCATGACCTCACACTTATTAGCACAGAGAGACAAAGAGAGAACTTGGAGATCATCTTCAAATTCTGCTCTCATGCTGTGAATGTGATAATTCCTTAACTACATAACTGCACTCCTTAATGTAGTTGCTGTTCAGTCTATTAAATAATTGAAAATCTTCACCAGATTTAAACTCTTTTTTAATAGATATTTTATTTTATTAAAATCAGAATTGAACTCTCAACCACGTGACTCACCATACACCGTAACACAAGACTAGACTGCTCAGACGGCTGTCTGCTCTTTCTTTGGCTTCGTTACTGGTACTGCGTCCACGTCCTGAGATAGCCCTGCTGACTAAGCTCTGCAGTTTTACACTCTGTGCCTTTAGCTTAACTTGCTGGAATCAAGTTTCCATCTATTTGTGCAAACACCCACCTGCCACATCTTCACACAATAATGAACAAACAAGTAAACATGTTTTGTAATTTAAAAAGAAATGAACACTGTTCTAGAACTGAAAATTTGTCTGTGGTGTTAACCAGAAAAGGCATCAACATTACGATCTGCCTTTAGTCTCATAAGCACCACAAGGTTCTTCAGTTTTCTTTTGTGAATCCTGCCACTCACAAATGCATTGATTCTTTTCAGTCCCACCAACTGAAGACAGTAGATTTTGAGTGTCTGTGTAAATTACAGAACCTGTGGGTGCATCAAATTTTTACTCAGTTCTTTAGCTTTTTTCAGAATCTCTCCACTATATTATGTAATTATTAAACTTGAATAGTATGGCAGATCTATGTGTTTCACTAATACCATAAGCCATTGGATAATGACTTGTTTTCTGGAATGCCATCTGTGTGGAGTCTGTATGTCCCATCCACAGCTAAAGATATTCTACAAAATTAAATAATAACTCTAAACTAGTCATTTGCAAAGGAGTGTGGGAGTGCTTGTGAGTCTGCCTTATAGCCAGGATGCATTTTGCCAGTTGCTGATTCCTCCCTTTCATGAACTGCTTTTGGAATAGACTCTGGCTTTCTCCAGGAAAAAGTGGCCAAAGCAAATGTTTTGGATGTCAGGGTTGTAATATTGAGAAGAAACACAGATAAAGAGTTGGTGCCAGCGTAGTGATCCCTATATCACTGGCAATTGAAAAAATCACAAGAGAATTAAATTTTAGTCTTTCAGACATCAGTCAATCTTCAACTGGCTCCAAGATGGCGGTGGAGGCGTTTTTCATTCGGGACAGCAGGAAAAGACAGGTTCAGATGGTCTGGAACCGGAAGTGATGTCATTAGTGACACGTCTGTCAATCAAAGTAGAAATGCAAACGCACCACTACTCAAGTAGAAGTTTTAAAGTATTTGATATCAATTGTACTTAAGTACAATTACCAAATTTCTCCTTGTTTGGTATGTAGTCAAAATAGTTCTTACAAATCTAAAATAAATCACGCTATATTGTTTTTGCCTGCGAATCACATTATAATCACTAAACTATGAGCCAGAAAACTGTAAGTTGAAGCAGTGACATTCAGTGTGAGTGGACATCTTAATATTTGTGCGGTTCTTCAGTGGGGTAGGTGCTAACAGGAGAACATTCAGGCTTCTCCCACTTTAAAAGGAAGCTAATCCGTGCCAAAATATCCTTTTTCAAATTGAATTTTTGCAACCCAAACATATAATTACAATGAATTTAAATGGAAAACATTTTTTATAGATTTTATTTGAAGAAAATAACATTCCATACAATCAAGACTTACCTTTACAAAAAAGAAAATAACATTACATACAATCGAGTCAAATATAACAAACCTGATTTCAACACTTGCCCAAGAGAAAAAGAACAGAGCCAATGGCAATAGCAACTCTTTAAAAACAGTAAAGAAGGGACAATGTCCTTTTCCCTGATATAAAAACTTATTATAAAGTTTTATTAATTACATCTTGCCATATTTTAATACAACATTTGAACAGATTCTCTATATGAGAATTTGATTTTTCCAATTTCAAACAGTATAGAACATCATTTGCCCACTAACTTATGGCAGGTGGACTGGGATTCTTAAAGTTGAGCAAGATGAGTAGTGTGGTACAGGCAATTACAATCAGCTTGCCCTTCTCCATTTTAAGCCCATCTGAGAATACACAGACACAGCTGCTGATGGGTTAGGAGTGACTGTTACACCAAGGCTGTCTGATAGGCATGCAAAGATTTTTGTCCAGAATGATGTTAATTTGGTGCATCCCCAAATAATGTGGCCCAGTGAGGCTGGAGCTAAATTGCAATATTTACAGTCTGAATCTTGGTCTGGATACATTTTGGACAATTTTAACCAAGATAAATGTGCTCGATAAAAGATTTTAAGTTGAATGATTGAATGATTTGTGCATATGGAGCTATTCTACGCATGGCTGCGTTTCCTTTCCCCAATGTACCCTGGGATCTTTGAAAGGAAGGGACTTTACAATATTTTTATATATTATTGAAATGATGTCTGAGTCTTCAAGACTGATCAATATATCTTCTGTAATAGACTTGTGTCGGAGGGTGAGCAAAATTGGATAGGTTCCTTTTAGCAAAGTTTCTGATTTGAAGTAGTGCAAAAATTGTGTTGATGGGAAGTTAAATTTGAAGTGTAATTGTTTATAACACGCAAAGACATTATCGATATGCAATTCTCTAAGCATATAAATCCCAAACTTTTCCAAAAGTTAAATACTGTCTAGGTTTGAAATTGTAGAGAAAGGTGATTATCATGTAGAGGTGCAACAGATAAAAGCTTCTCTGCCTTAAAGCTCTTCCTGCATGGACAGTTGGATTATTAGTATATTGATGATAATTTTTATTTACTGAGGCACAGAGCAGAGCATAAAAAGAAGTACACCAAGATTTTATTTCTATTGCAGTCCAAGCTTATGTATGTTCATCAATTTGTGTCAATGCCAAGTCTTTATAGCTTGCATATTTGCTGTCCTGTAATCAAATTGAAAGTTAGGTAGTGCCATGCCACCTTCTGCTTTAGGTTCTTGTAAAATCACCCTTTTGTTGCTTGGACATTTCAAATTCCAAATAAATGAGGTTATAAATGAATCTAATTTCTTAAAGAACAAAGAAAGAACCCCTAATGTAAGATGGAGGGTAGACCATCTGTTTACATCTTGTTTAATTTTTTTCCATGCTGATAGCAAAATTTTGTTGATAAAGATCATTATATTTTCTTGTGATGTTTACCCCTAGGTATTTAAACTGATCTACTAAAATAATTTTGAGTCTTGATATCTTTTGAAATTCTGCTAGTGCATTAAGGACTACTAGTATGGACGTTTGTAGGTCTAATATGTATAGTACTGTATCATCTGCATATAGTGATATTTTCTGTTCAAATCCTTCCCCTTTATCTCTGACACATTTTGAAAGTAAATGGCCAATGGCTCAATGTCAATTGCTAAAAGCAGTGGTGATAGGGGGAATTCTTTTGGAATACCATGTTCTAGTTTGAAGTAGTTTGAAATAATGTTGTTAGTATGAATGGAAGCTTTTGCATTAGTGTGGAGAGTAGTTTGATCTGTGCACATATGTTTGTCCCAAACCCAAATTTGTACAATGTGGTGAAAAGATAGTCCGATTCAACTATATCAAATGCTTTTTCTGTGTCCAAAAATAATAAGATCTCTTGATTGTTAGATTTTATAGGTGAGTATATTATATTTAACAAACATTGAAAATTAGAAGGTAAGTGTCTGCCTTTAATGAATCCAGTTTGGCCTTGCAATATTACAGAAGGCAGCACTTTCTCAATCCTTCTAGCTAGATCTCTAGAGAGTATCTTAAATTCATTATTCAGAACAGAAATTGATCTATAAGTTCAATTATAAATTATATGCTCATTATAACAAGTCCTTATTTGTCTTTAGAAAGATAGTAATTATTGTTTGGTGAAAAAGTTTGAGGTAGAATTTTGTTCTGGCTTCTATATGTTGCTAATAGTAGTGGAGCTTACTTTTTGAAAATTTTTTATAAAATTCCACTGGGTAGCCATCAGAGACTGTGGCTTTTCCCCACTTTGGAGGGAGTTTATAGCATCCAGTAATTCTGGGAGTGTCAGAGGTTTATCCAGTTCCACTCCACTAAGAGTATTTAGCTGTGATATTTATAATGCATCATAAGTTCATTAGATTGAGTCTTATCTTTTATAAACTGAGTAGAAGGACTTATAGTATTCTTTAAATATCTGGTTTTTATTTTTATGGTCAATGAATTTATCTCCATCTGTGTTTGTAATTTTTGTTATTGTGTTGTGAACTTCCTACTTGTGAATTTGTTGAACTAAGATCTTATTAACCTTCCCTCTGTGTTCATAGTAATGATGTCACAATTTAAACATGAGTTGTTCCATTTCTTTTGTTGTCAAGAGGTTAAATTCTGATTGCAGAACCTGTCTTTCCCTGTAAAGCGCCTTATTTGGAGACTTGGTGTATTCTTATTCTGTTCTGGTGATTTCGCTAATTAACTCTGACACCTCCTTGGTTTCCAATTTATTTTTGTGGGAGAGATATGAAATAATCTGTCCTCTTAAAAAAGCCTTCTGAGTTTCCCAGCATATTCCTGGAGAGACCTCCGAGTATGCATTTAAGACACCACCTATGAAAAGAGTGTGTGGAGCATAGTGATTTAAGCTCCATGATCAGAGGAGCGTGGTCGGAGAGAATAAAAGCATTGTACTTGCATGATTGGATAGTATAAAGAAATAGTCAGTTCTTGAGTAACTATGATGTACTGAAGAGATGAAGGAATTTGCTTTTGAGTTTGCATTTAAAAATCTTTATATAAGTTATGATTCACTACAAACTGTGTAATTATATTTGCAGTATTAGATGTTATCGTCATTGTAGTTGAAGACCTATCCAGGTCTGGTCTTAAGACACAATTAAAGTCACCAGCCATAATAATTTTATGAGTGTTCATATTATGAATTGATGCTAATACATTTTGTAAATTTCAATTTGAACTCTCTATCAGCCACAGGTGCATAGATGTTTATCAAAATTAGATTTAAATAAATTATCCATCACTGTTACATATAGCCCTTCACGATCAGATAATATGTCTAATCCCATAAATAAGATTGTTTTATATATTAAGATTCCCAAACCTGTAGTTTTTTTGTATAGCTGGAGTGAAAGATTTGGCAAGTCCAATCTCTATGCAACCGAAACTGATCCTTACTTATTAAGTGAGTGTCCTGTAAAAATACTATGTTGTCATTTGGACCTGTTAGGTGAGAAAATACTTTTTTTCTCTTTATATTGTGACTGATACATTTAACATTCCAGGTCACAAAGTTCACTGTTTGGTCAGAGAACATCTGAGATAATTTTGGGTTTGATAAGTTATGATCCACTACAAACTGTGTACAGTAATCCCTCACCTATCGCGGGGATTACGTTCCAGAGCCCCCCGCAATAGGTGAAAATCCGCAAAGTAGCGACCTATATTTATTTTATTATTTATACATATTTTAAGGCTTTATAAACCCTTCCCACACTCTTATAAACCTTTCTCACTCTCTTGTTAACCTTTCCCACGCTCTTATAAACACTTCCTATGCTCTTAAACACTTTCTGCATTCTTAAACACCGCAGGCCAGCACTGCACACTGCATGCAGTGATCAGACGTCGATGTGTCTGCACTCGCTTTGTGAAGGGGGGCAGCTGAACTCTGAGCAGAGCAGAAATGGACTTTGTGCTGCTTCTGCCAAAATGCCTGCTTGTCGCTCTGCGCGTTCAGAAGGAGGAGGAGGAGTGTGTGTGTGTGGGGGGGGGGGGTGTGAGGGCTGAATGCACGTTCGCTCAAACCCCCCTCCCCGGAGGCGCAGTACGCTCCTGCCACTTCGCATTGTCAAGGGGGTGGGGAGCTGAATGAACACTAAGGAGAAGTGGACTTTGTGCTGGCTTTGTGCTGCTTGTCGCTCTGCGTGTCAATAATTTAAAAGCCTGTACATCACCAATTTTCCTGTCTCACTGTCTTGTCTTGCGTGAAGTTAAAATGTTTTATAATAGTGAGATGTTACTCATATCCTTAGCCCGACATCCACATATCATATGTGTTAACAAAGTGTGTTTTATAAGTTTACATGTGTTTAAAGCATGTGGGATGGGTATTTTAAGGCTTAAACTATAAAAATGTTTATTTATATGGTCTTTCTATATCGCGGATTTTCTCCTGTTGCTGATGGGTCTGGAACATAACTTCCGCGATAGGCGGGCAATCACTTGTATTTAAAAACCCGCGAAGTCGTGAATCCGCGAAAAGTGAACCGCGAAGTAGTGAGGGATTACTGTAATTATATTTGCAGTATTAGATGTTATCGTCATTCTAGTTGAAGACCTATCCAGGTCTGGTTTTAAAACACAATTAAAGTCTCCAGCCATAATAATTTTATGAGTGTTCATATTATGAATTGATGCTAATACATTTTGTAAATTTCAATTTGAACTCTCTATCAGCCACAGGTGCATAGTTGTTTATCAAAATTAGATTTAAATAAATTATCCATCACTGTTACATATAGCCCTTCAGGATCAGATAATATGTATGATCCCATAAATAAGACTGTTTTATATATTAAGATTCCCAAACCTCTAGTTTTTTTGTATAGCTGAAGTGAAAGATTTGGCAAGTCCAATTTCTTTGCAACCGAAACTGATCCTTACTTATTAAGTGAATCTCCTGTAAAAATACTATGTTGTCATTTGGACATGTTAGGTGAGAAAATACTTTTTTTCTCTTTATATTGTGACTGATACCTTTAACATTCCAGGTCACAAAGTTCACTGTTTGGTCAGAGAACGTCTGAGATAATTTTGTAATAATCTTAAGTAAAGGTTATACATTACTTCATACAATTTTAACCTTCATTTCATATTATTGTGACGTATTATGGCTAAGGAGCATATTATGGGCATATTATTATATTGGCACTTATACTTGTTTGGGTAAAAAGGAAGTTTTGTTTATTAACAATTTTATTTTAGGAAATAAAACAAAAAAAATGTAATGGTTAACAAAATATACATAAATTTAACAAAAAAAACCCAAAAAAACAAATAGAATGGCCCAAAAACAAATAGAATGTATAGTTAGGGCAGATGTTTAATTCAGATAAACCAAGTAGCAAGCAGAATATTCTTTGCATTACCAGGACACAACACAACTCATGTTCACATTCTGTACGATGTCGGGATCAGTCTTTTTAGCTCTTTT
Organism: Erpetoichthys calabaricus; assembly: GCF_900747795.2. Classification (NCBI taxonomy): domain Eukaryota; kingdom Metazoa; phylum Chordata; class Cladistia; order Polypteriformes; family Polypteridae; genus Erpetoichthys; species Erpetoichthys calabaricus. The sequence goes on from NC_041396.2 coordinate 156,161,827, forward strand.
TCTGCTTCTTCGGGGTAAGTAATGATGTAGAATTGGACATCAGTAATCACTTTCAATTTGGTTGGAAACTAGAGACTGTATCTGATTTCAGCTTTGTGTAAGCGCTGTTTAATGTGGTTCATTTAGCAACTGGAGAAGGGAAGAAATCTAGGAAAATATGAATATGGAAATTTTTAAATATAATCTTCTCTTTCTGTCTGAGAATTGACATCATGTTTTCTTTGACTTGTAGTTTGTCGAATCTGACAATCAGGCTGAACCACGTATGCAATAAGCTGTAGAAATCTCAGAATCCAGTCCTCTCCCAATTATTTTAGAAAATAATTCAGATATTCATTTCACTGGGTTTGGCCTTTCATGGTTTTCTGGGAAACATTTGATTTATCTTCCAATGCAATTTATCACTGAGCACGTTGCATTCAGATTCTTTATTGTTGCTTTTTTGTCAACAGCAAACGTTGATTTTTCAACTTCTTCAATACGAGTCATAAGTGTTTTCTTAATTTCTTCCATTTGATCGTTGAGTACTCTTATTTTACTTGCCAGATAATACTTGCTAGAAATTTTTAAAAATTTACATCAAATTTATTGCTTGGGCATATCTCCTGATCTTCTACTTCCTGAATTTTCTGCTGACTATTCTGCTGTCCATTGTAATGTCAGTTTTGTCTGTTTTTCTGTGTATATCCCTCTTTACACCATTTATTTTTTTTCCCTGAGTACAGTAATCATCACCTTCAGCTCGGATAGCTCATCTCCATTTTCCGAAAGCAAAGTTATGTATCCTGTTGGAGTTGATTCAGGTTACTCGAAGGGATTGTTGGCAGTAGTTGACAGTGGGGATAAAGAGACCATACTTGCTTCCAATATCCTGACTGAGATCTGCGCATTCTCATTGCCCGGCTCACTCGCAGTTTTGTTTCCACATTTCCTGTCGACTGGAACAGAGGCTGCAGCGTGAGGTCCTGGCTGATCTAGCCCGTTACCTGTCTCCTCCAAGTCAGTCTGTGGGAGGATGAAATAAGAACTTTATGCCAGCTTAGACTTTAAAGTATCTTTAGCTACCTTATCCTTCTCATTCTGACCCTTTGGTCTCATTGTCTTATGCTCATGCTTTTAATATACTTGTAATTAAATCCTCCAGGGTTGACTAAATACAGGATATCTTGGCAGCAGTGTTATTTAGCTTTTTATCTATCCAACAGAGCAACATCTTAGACATCGATCTCCCTTAAAACCAAAGGGTGAAACAAAATACAACAACAAAATTCAGAAGCCACCTAATACTAGAATATACAAAAAAAATCCCTCTAATGGGTTTTGACGCTACTTTGTGACACATTATTTTTGAAACGACTTAAAGTAAGTTTACATGTTATAGAAAAAGTTTACCATTTCCATCCATCCATCCATCCATTTTCCAACCCGCAGAATCCGAACACAGGGTCACGGGGGTCTGCTGGAGCCAATCCCAGCCAACACAGGGCACAAGGTAGGGAACCAATCCTGGGCAGGGTGCCAACCCACCGCAGGACACACACAAACACACCCACACACCAAGCACACACTAGGGCCAATTTAGAATCGCCAATGCACCTAACCAGCATGTCTTTGGACTGTGGGAGGACACAGTCTTTGGACATTTCCAGATTGTGATATTTCCCTATGAGTGGCAACACAAATGGCAAAATAAGAAACTTGTTGCATAATGTACATAAAAGTAAAACAACAATGTCAATAAACAATGTACTTCAGATGTTATATTCTTGATCTGAATTTGTGTTGTTCCTTCTATGAATCGTTCATATAGCTCCCATTTTGCAAGTGGTGGATTAATTGTTTCTCATGAAGATTACTGCTGTTTAGACTAGAAAGTAAGCAAAACAGACACCATTTATGCATATCAATGCTCTGCCCCTTGCTTGAATGGCTTTTCTTTTTTTTATTTCTTCTTTTTGGTATATTTGTCATGAAACATGCAATTGAGGATATTATTTTGTTTATTTATTTGAAATTATTTTGTTATGGCTGTAGTATGTTTCATTGTCCTGTAATTTATGTTCTTTGAACTGTTTATGAGGAGCTTTTGTGAGGCCTAACACTACTGCTGTGGGACCACCCCCAATAGTATTTAAGAGCCCACAGCCCACGTAATAAATGCTTTGGTATTGTCTTCATCTGCTGTTCTTTGACTTGTGATTTTGCATTTTGTGATTGGATTCCATAACTTCCTTGGCTTTTTTTTTTAAAAGATACTTTTTTCTGAATTTTGTGTTGGAGTTGTTAACTACCTGGTAAACATTTTTTCTTTCCTTTTTTTGTTCTTACCTTTGCTCTGTTTTGAAAAATATTAGAATTTTCAATAAATCCTTAAACCATAAAGGAGATTTGTTTTGTTTTTATCAGCCAGAGGTTTTTATAGTTTTTCCTCTCATTTTGTAGATATTTTGACTTTAAAGCCTTTGTCCTACTATATAACATGGTGAAATAATAAGCCTGCATCTTGAGTTTGGAGATAGGCTGCTTTTGAGTGGTGGTACACTTTTGATCAGATTTGTTTGGAGGTACAAGTTTGGCTTTTGAATTTGAGGCTTTTTCACCTTTATAGGTCAGTTATTTGTCATTAAAAAATTATGGAAACCATATTTTATGTTTATATGTGCATAATACTGACTCAAATATATTTAACTCAATGCTGCAGAAAAAGAAATATGATGCATGGAAATATTTATATTGAGTAATATAGGAAATAGAAAAATATGGATCAACATACATTTAACTATTAATCTTCAGTAAAATAATGCAGGGTTGGTCTCACTAATTAAAAAATCACTCAGCTGCTGGTTCAGAATGTGCACATTGAATGATGCTGCCACTGTAATGCATGATATCTTTGCGGGTGTTTCATAGATCTGATATGCGATCTCTCACAATGTGCAATATGTAGAATTTATGCTCTACTGTGAAGTTTGTATTATGATGAGACATTTGTTACAAATATTGTTCATCTTCTGACAAGGCATTTTAAAAACTTTGGTGACTGTTGGTTATTAGGAAAAGACAGGCGCTTAATGAATGATCAAGTATCAGCTCTTCTTTATTATCAATGTAATTGGGAAATAAGCTACCCCAAGACTCCCATAGACCCCAGGGTGTCATCACATATAAAAATAAAATAAGCTTGAGATTTAAGCAAGTGGTCACCACATTACATCGAGGTGGTGGGCAAAAAAAGAAGCAGAAAAATGTCAGTATTATTATATTTTCTCACATATGCCAAGGCCCCTTGGCAACCAGGGACTCATGCATAGCCAAGGTTACCCTGATTGAAGATCTGCCCATGAGTTACAAAGTTACAATATCTTATGCTTGAGATATTATTCTACTGGTATTTACTCCTTGTCGTCATTAATTTCCTTTTCATATGCTCAAAGTGAATAACGTTTATACTAATAACAATTGATGTAATGTAGTTTAATGATTGCAATTTTTTTTCTATGTTTAAATGAGACAATACTTTTTCTTTGTGCTCTGTCCCTTTAAATTGATAGGACTGTGTAGAGGCACATTGTTAATTGAGAGAAGGTGAGGTGTTAGTTACTGGCAGAGTGCTGGCAATTGTCAATCAGACAGCCAGCTGAACAAACTAAGGAGAAACATGAAGCCAAAACAAGACTAGCTATGAATTAGTTAAACCTGGTATTAATCCAATTCACGTAAAGAAGATCTGCGCCTCTTAGTACCATACTGCGTTATCTGATCTTGACCTGCTGCTCATACGGTATTATCTCAGGTATGCTGCAATTAATTCTGTGAGTTTAGTGAGCAGGGGGAATTGTTACGGATGCCATATGCAGTAACTAGCAACATTGTTCTTAATGGATTTGTTTGATAAGCCTGTTTCTGCTGTTTTATCACGTTTAATATTGTCACAGTGCCTCTCTATAATCTGAGAGCCCACAAGCTTGTGTTAATATTTTGATTTATCTACTTATGATATTGTAATGGTCTTATTGATGCCTTGTCCCTGGATCTACCCTTTTTTTGCATTTTTTCTATTTAGTATAATTCCCCTTGCCAGTTGTTGCTTTTATTTTCATCTGGAATTAAATGGCTTTGGTCTTTTAAATGGTCAAAAGCCCTCAGGTGTTGCAGCTAATAGAGGTGCAGTCATCTGAAGGACATAAAAGGGCTTTTTGGTTCTTTGGCATGTCATCGTGACTTCCCCTTCAGCCTACCATCTTCAGGGAATGGTTCCCAAAGCATTCTTTCATTTAGATTTCATAATTTTCAAGTTTGATTTTTCTTCATGATATAGTACATGCTATAGTTACTTCCTTGGCTCTGTGCTTCTGCTTTCATGAAGTTAGGATTTAAACATTATAGATTTACGCTTCATTTTTTTTGGTTTTGACCAGTCTTGTGGATTATGTTTTTTATTCTGTTTTGGTTTTGTTTATTAACAATTTTATTTTAGTTTTTTAATCCCTTTTTTTAATTAGTTCAATAGGAATGAAAAATCAAAAAAAATATCCCCTAAATATATTTCTGGTTTCCCCTAGCCAATAATAAGATCAGAAAGAAATAAAATGGAGATTTTCTTTTGTCTTATTCTTCTGAGACAACATACCCCGGTATTGTCACAAGTGTCCTCTCTGGAGTTTCAGAGGAGATCTCAGCAAAGTTATACAATGGACTCAAATTTTTACAAAAAAGGGTCTTGGCATTTTTATTTTTTGCATTTTAAAAGTATTTCCATTGCACGCTTAGCAATATATAGGGTGAAATGCATGGACACTTGTTTGTGGTAATAAAGCACGTCACTATAATTACCTAACTATAGTTCTTGCTTCTGAATGATACTGCTAGTTTCTCCAGCTTGTATTGCTGTGCCACAATTAGATGATACTCGTTCTAGAAGAAAAGGCTGGCAGTGTGTTGTCCAAGGCTTTGGACTTCAAACCCTGAGGCTGTGGATTCAAATCCTGCTATCGACACTGTATGACCCTGAGAAAGTCACTTCATTTGCCTGTACTCCAATTTGTAAACCAAAAGAAATGAAATATGTCCTATGTTGCATGTTGCCTCAGATGAAGGCATCAGTCTAATGATAACTCAAAATATGAAGTCTTGAAAGTAATTAAAACAAGGCTAGAAAGAGACCTCCAAATCCGAGACCATGGTCCTCAGCCGGAAAAGGGTGGAGTGCCCTCTCAGGGTTGGGAGCGAGATCCTGCCTCAAGTGGAAGAGTTCAAGTATCTTGGGGTCTTGTTCACGAGTGAGGGAAGAATGGAGCGTGAGATCGACCGGCGGATCGGTGTGGCGTCCGCAGTGATGCGGGCTCTGCATCGGTCTGTCGTGGTGAAAAAGGAGCTGAGCCATAAGGCAAAGCTCTCAATTTACCGGTCAATCTATGTTCCTACCCTCACCTATGGTCATGAGCTATGGGTAGTGCCTGAAAGAACGAGATCGCGAATACAAGCGGCTGAAATGAGTTTCCTCCGCAGGGTGTCTGGGCTCTCCCTTAAAGATAGGGTGAGAAGCTCAGTCATCCGGGAGGGGCTCAGAGTAGAGCCGCTGCTCCTCCGCATCGAGAGGAGTCAGATGAGGTGGCTCGGGCATCTGATCAGGATGCCTCCTGGACGCCTCCCTGGTGAGGTGTTCCGGGCACGTCCAACCGGGAGGAGGCCCCGGGGAAGACCCAGGACACGCTGGAGGGACTATGTCTCCCGGCTGGCCTGGGAATGCCTTGGGATTCTCCCGGAAGAGCTAGAAGAAGTGGCCGGGGAGAGGGAAGTCTGGGCACTTCTGCTCAAGCTGCTGCCCCCGCGACCTGACCTCGGATAAGCGGAAGAGGATGGATGGATGGATGGATGGATGGATGGATGGATAGAAAGAGACCTCTCAAAGTATACCATGCTTTTCAAACCAAATTCTCAATTTTGACTCCATTTACTTCCCTTGTATCTCACATTTCCTTTTTGTCAAAAAATCTTAAGTGAAGTGTAAACAAAAATCATAGCCATCAAAGATCAACCCTTTGAGCAGTAACATTTTCCTAAGGGTTTTTATTTCTATAACTATTTTCACCAGTCAATTAATTTTCAGTTAAGTTTTTCAAACAATTAACTATTTTTATTTACATGTACTAGTGTTTTGATTAGCTTAAAAAAAAGATCATTTGATGAAGGTAAAGAAATACATGATGTGCCTCCATAGCCCTGCCCATAAAAAATGCAGTGAAGCCCTTTTTGCTCCAGCCTTCTATACAGAGAGTTAATTATATTCTGAATGATTTGTAAAACGCGTCTCATTCATATTGCAGCGTCCATCTATTCAAGCAGGAGCATTTTAAACTTTAGATGAGGAACTTAAGTAAATCTGATAAAGAGAGGTAGGTCACACAACCTCCTAGACATTGCTGATTTAATTTTCTCATGCATACTCTTTCTTTTTGCATTTGATCAACTGAGATGACAAGATGGCAGCTTTCTGGAGACAAAAAAATTCCACTTTGTTGACCAGCATTTTTGGTAGGTTTGTGTTTTTACAGCATGTTCTGGTTCTCAACCTCCGTATAAACATCTTTATGAAAGCAATTTAAGTGTGCTATTGATTTTGTTGGGTTCTCTACAGAAATGACTGGCTTTATGAATAAACGTGCTTGCTGTGCCCACTGTACTCCCAGGCAGTACCTTCCCATTTACAATAGTTTCTTTGTTTTGTGTCCATGTTCTTTCTAGATTGTTGACAACCATCATGCTCATTAAGCTACTCAGCAACAGTTAGTGAAATCAGAGAGCTACTCAAGAGCAGGCTACCAGCAACTGGTTTATTGGAAAATAGAAACAACACATTTTCATTTCCATCCTTTTATGTATACTTCATTTAGTTTGTGGTTTTAGTTTAAAAGTTGGGTGAAAAATAAAAACTTACGTACTTATTTTGATGAGCAGAATGCTTTTTTGCTCTTTTGGCTGTTTAACAATAATAATCTTGATTTTTGGTTGTTCAGGTAGTTCTTTTGCTTTTTCATTATTTCTGATTTGAAAACTTCTTACTTAATTTGTAACTTCTTCTGCTCTAAGTTTGTTTGTTTGTTTGTATTACTTATCAATATGTATATATTTTGTATAATGCTTTGTGGACTATGGCCGGCAGCTTATCCCAGCCAATACCCCCAAGCCGCCAGGTGGAGCCCTCCCTGCGACGTATAGATACCCCGAATTCCAGCAGGGTATCATGGACCTTGGAGTTTCCCTTCACAGCCCTGCTGGATACCATGGGGGCCGCCAGAGGTCACTGCAGGGAGGCCCAGGGACTGCCATTTGCCCTATAACCCGGAAGTACCTCTTTATCACAGTGACAGAAGAAATGACGTACTTCCGGGATGAAGAAAAGGAGTTTTCACCTGACCCGGAAGTGTTAAGAATCACATGGACTGAGGGATCAGAAGCACTTTCGGGTCAAGGACTTTAAAAGGACAATAGGAAACCCCAGCAGTTTGAGCTGAGTTGGGAGGAAGGGTGACTGAGCTGCTGGGAGTGGAGGATTGTGATTATTATTATTATTGATTGGTTATTGAGTATTGTGGAGTGGAGGGTGCTTTGTGCACATTTATTACAATAAATTTAAATATTTGGATTATTACGTGGTGTCTGACGTATTTTCTGAGGGTTCAACGGAGCGCTATAGAGCGCTTTATGTCACAGCTTAAAATTAAAAATACTAAATATAGTTTTAAAAAAAGGAAGGAAGGAAGGTTGGTTAGTTATTTGAAGGGCAGGCTTTGTGTGTAATGTTGTTCCGTGGTAATATGACAACCATGGTCTTATTCTGCCTCGTTGCTTACCTGACTTTAGCGCCCACAAAATGTAGTCTCTACCCTCCCTTTAATTCACATGTGATCAAACAATCAGCTCCAAGATTTGTGGGTAGACACCAACAGTCAACCTGAATAAGGAGGCCTTGTGTGCAAATTTAGCAGGAGGCTCTTCAGATTAAACTGAGAGATTAACAAAATGGTGGCTGCGACAGTGGTCAAAGCAAAATGCCATTTATGGAGGTTGTTTGATGAGGTCATGGCTTTTGGATAGCTTTGAAAAACCATTTTGGGTAGGATTGATGTCACCAGGAATTTTAATAGAAAATGTGGGATAACATTGACAGGTTGATATCCTGAGGAAGTAGAGCTCCTAAACCCAGTGCATATATAATTAATTGGAGATGGATTTTCAAGTATTAGTTGAGGTTGTGTCTATTTTTGTAGTTAAGATCAGCTGGATGAATACATAGCTGGATTGTGGTAAGGATGAGGTGTTGGATGAAATCTGACCAACTGAGATCTGAAGCTCTCACATCCTTTGACTTACAAGGATCTATTTGACTAACTATCCTAAGGCCTGTTGGTGGACACCAGCACTAAGGGAATCTTTCAACTTTCAAAGCTGACGTTTTCAAAAAGGGCAAGAGGTTTTGTTCCCGTTACCGATTTGCAGCCTACTTGAAAAAGCCAATGACAGGATAGTAGCACCTCAATGCAATACTGTGTAATGCAGATTTAGTCTTACCTAAGGAACAGTACATCGGTTCTTTGACATGCACTTTGTGGATGTGTACCATATAGTATGTAGTGTACAGTGTTAGAAAAGCATAGGGTTCAAGAGCTATTATTGTATGATATTAATCTTCAGTGTTTGTGGAGTCTTTTCAGTGTAGGAATTTGAATTCTACTCAATCTGCATCTTCTCTTGTTCATCATTTTAATGGACAGGCTAATGGCTACTTTACCTTTGCCAAATTACCTCTGGGGACAAATAAATCTATCTATCTATCTATCTATCTATCTATCTATCTATCTATCTATCTATCTATCTATCTATCTATCTATCTATCTATCTATCTATCTATCTGACAAGCCTTGATTGTTAATTTTTAAGAGATAGTACTAAATCACAAAATGAATACTGTGTAGCAAACATCTGTAAATCAAGTGATGTTGGCTGTTGGATTCTACTAAAGTTGCTCCTTGTTCTGTTGTTGATATTCGTCAACAGGATATCAAGGCATGCCTAAGGCTTAGAGTGTACTGAGTTTGTATTTGTGCAATTCACATACAATGCTGCCCTCTCTTCCTCAATAGACTATGATGTCTGCTGCACATTGGGACACAGCTGAGTGTTTTGTGACTACAATGAAAATTAGCACCTCCAAATCAGAGGTCATGGTGCTCTTCTAGAAAAGATAAATTTGTTCACTTCATGTAAAGGTGAGCTGCTGCTCCAAGTGAAGAAGTTCAGGTACCTTAAAATCTTGTTCATTATTGAAGGTAGAGATGATCATGAGATTGACCAATGAATTGGTGCAGAGGTGGATTTGCAGACATCATACAAGGCCATTTTCAGGAAGCAGGAGTACATTTCATGACTGAAGCTTTGATTTTTAAGTCAGACTGCATTTCCACTCTCACCTACGATCATGGGATTTGGGTAGTGAACAAAACAATAAGAATTTGGCCAAATCAAAGTTCTTACAGAGGGCTGCTGTGTTCATTTACTGGGACATGAAGAGGAGCTCAGCAAAACAGGAGAACACTGGAGTGGGACGGTTACTTGTCTGTCGAAAAGAACCACCTGAGCTGGTTCAGACATATAGTTAGGTTGACCCCATGGTATACCAGGACAATTAACTGAGAGGAGGAGACCAATGTCACACTGGGGGGATTTATTTCTTGAATGGTTTGGGAAAATCTGAGAACTCCCCTAGAGGAGCTGGAAAAAACATGACATTAAGGTGGTCTGTTCCAACCAGCCCAACATGTTGCCCCCATAACATTGACAAAGAAAAGTGGACAGAGAATGAAGTGAAGGGAATCCTGATACATTCATTGCTGCCATTCTGACACAATATTTTGTAAAATGGAGGTGTTGTTTGAAAGCTTACATTACATAAGTGTAGAAACATCACCAAATTGTTGTAAGGAGCATTATATAATGACTCCATATTAGATTAGAGTATACTCTACATAGGGAAGAACTACTACTATATTGCTTCTTCAAATCTTGTTTAATGAAAGTCAGTAATGCGGTTTTCTCAGGACACAAAGCCTGCATCTTTCTCTTGACATTCAATGGTTGTACATCCTGTTTATATTTATTCCTTTGTTTGTAGTACTAGGGTGTTGTACCGTGTTAGCCATTATGAATGTAGCGAGAAGTCAAGCAAATGATACCTTTTATTGGCTAACTAAAAAGATTACAATATGTAAGATGTTGAGGCAACTCAGGCCCCTTCTTCAGGCAAGATGTAATAAAGAAACTGGAGTTCCCTGTGTTTATATACAAACTAGGACAAATAGCGACATTGGAAAACCTTTAAGTGAGAAATCTTAAATGTAAAAAATTAACAGACCTCTTCAGGCTAAGATTCATTTAGCAAGAGAGGAGAACAATGTATAGTCAAGATCGTTGGATAAGATAACTGTCTAACAAAGTCTTTTGAAGTTTTTGATGACTTGTTCAAAACAATGTGGATCTGTAGTCTGGTTGTCTGTGTCAGTCTGAAAGATGCAAACAATCTTCATATCTGGTCATAAAACTCTTGTCTCTATTTAAGCTATGTTGTAATGTGTTAAATATTAGCATGGGTTTAACTTCCCATTCTTTTCTCTCTTGCTGTATTCTGTATTTGCCCATAAGCACTGTGACTTTAAAGTCCCTCTCACAATGTCCATGGCTGTTTAATGGGCTGTTACAGGAACATCTGTGTTGCCATGCTTGATGTGGAACCTGTGTAAATTCATTCTCTGGCGTAGTGTTTGTCCAGTTTCTCCCATATAGAGTGCAGTGTCAGGACATTTCATACAGAGAATAAGGTAGACTACATTAGATGATCTGCAGGAAAATGATCCCTTTATGTGATGTTCTAGTCGGCAGTGTGGTATAATTACACGTTCTGTATTATGTTATGGAAGGATGGAGCCAATCCTAATGACACTGTTCACAAGGTACTAAAAAGCCTTGGAGGGGCCACCAGTACAGTGTATGGCCCACACACACCCACCCATATATGCTGGTTTAGAATCATCAATTAATGCGACCTTCATATCATAGGGAATGTAGGGGGGAAAAGCAAGAGTATCCACTGGACACACGCAGATGCAGAGTAAAATGGTGACAGAAAGGCGCAGGATGATGGATGCATGATGTGGCACCACTGTATCACCTTAATTTAGACAGATTCCTTTTATATTTCTGTTGCTCATCTGCACATGACCTTCTTGCTTAATTACAGTCCGTTACTATTTTATAACAAAATAATTAACCTAAGTAGTTAAGTAAAAGTATCATAGAATAGGTAAATGAGTGACTAAAGTTCATTTTACAAAGAGTATTTTCTAAGTCTTGTTTCAGTGAAGGTTTTTTTTTGTCTGACACTGTCTTGATTTTCAATTCACAGCCATGAATAGTTTCTATTTTTGTTAACAACTGAGTCATTGAGAGCACAAAGATACCTCAGCTCCAGACTTGGTCATGTCACATTCTGTGTGAAGTGCTGCAAAGCATGGATGCCTTTTTAAGAGCGTTACCGACTAACCCCTTGTCTGTTATACTTCTCAGTTCAATTAAGAAGCAATATTTGTGTCTGAATTTTAACTAACATGTAAAAAAAAGAACTAGGTTTTCTGATGCTCTTTTACCAATGACCTTGCACTTTTAGATTAGTATTTGCATTTTGCTGAGATTGGATTTGAACCTTTCATTACTCTGTCTTAAAAGGTGAGAGAAGGGAATATTGTTCCTGGATAAGCTCCTAGAATGAAATAGTCAGGTGACAATAAATGAAGGCACACTCTGTTAAAAAATAAAGATTAAATAACTATATTCACCTTTAAAGATGATGAGCAGAATTAATCAGACAGCACAAAATCAGTGCAGTAGTACTTGTTAATATATTCAAAAGGGTTTCAGACTCCTTAACTTGTTGTTAGGTTGCAGCCTTGTGCTAAAATTGTTTAAAGTAATTTTTGTCTTCATCAAGCAACTATGAATATCCCAGAAGGACCAAGCAAAAACAGGATTTTGGAAATTTTTGCAAGTTTATTAAAAGTTGAAAAAATATGAAATATCTGTACTTCATTGAAGCACCTTCCAACCACAACAACATTTATTTGTATAGCACGTGTTCATACAAATGATGTAGCTGAAAGTGCTTTACAAGATGAAGAAAGAAAAAAAGGAAAAATATAAAAATTAGGTAATACTAATTAATAAAGAGTAAAGTGAGGTCAGATGGCCAGGGAGGACAGAAAAAACTTAAAAAAAAAAAAAAAACTCCAGAGGGCTGGAGAAAAAAATCTGCAGGGGTTCCAAGGCCACGGGACCGCCCAGCCCCCACTAGGCATTCTACCTAACATAAATTATCTCAATCAGTCCTCATGGTTTTCAGGCTTTACATGAAGAACTTTATGATGGTGGTCATGTGGACATCTGGACTTCAATCCATCAACGTAGGGACATCACGATGCTTTGATCAGGTGGTGATAGTGCAGATCGCCACCACAGAAAACCGGAAAGAGAACAGCAGAGAAAGTAGAGGTTAGTACAGATTTTGGAGCCATGAAAAGAAAATGATAATTAAATGCATATTTACAGAATATCAGAGTTACACTAAAATGAAGCTATGAGAAAGCAATGTTAAAGTAATGGGTTTTAAGCAGTGTTTTAAAGTGCTCCACTGTATTAGCCTGGTGAATTTCTATCGGTAAGCTATTCCAGATTTTAGGTGCATAACAGCAGAAGGCTGCCTCACCACTTCTTTTAAGTTTAGCTCTTGGAATTCTAAGTAGACTACTCATTTGAAGATCTAAGGTTATGATTTGGAGTGTAAGATGAAAGGCATTCCGAGATATAGGATGGAGCAAAATTATTTAAGGCTTTGTAAACCATATTCCAGTATTTTAAAGTCTTCTTGGTGTGGAGACTGGCCCGGACACAGACAGGCAGACACGCTCATGTCACCCAACACCCGTTTATTTATACTACTATTTACAAAGTCCAAGTGCCACAAACCCCAATCTTCACCAAAGTCCAGGCCAACCACTCTGCCTCTTCGGACCGTCTCCTTCTCTCTTTCTTGCACCTTGTCCTGCTTCCACCCGACTCCAGCCCAGAATGAAGGGAGGAGGCCCCTTTTATCCGTACCCGGGTGTGTTCCAGGTTTGCAACGGCAATCCCACGGACACGCCCCAGTGTGGCAGAAATGCCGGCTGTTCTCCCGGAAGCACTCCGGGTGTTCCCTCTCTTCTTCCCCCCAGCACTTCCTGGTGTGGCAGAAGTACTGGGGTCCAGGGTCCTTCAGGCAGGGGGACGCCCCCTGGCGGTGACCATGGGCCCCTACAGGGTTGGGCTTCCAAGCCCTGTACCTGTGGCCCCCAATACAACCAGGGTGGACGCCCCCTCGCGGTCTGGAGGAGGAATGAGCCCTCCTCCTGTCTTCCTGGGCGTCCCGGCCGGGCATGAGCCCCGTCCAGGTGCCACATTGGATATGACACAACAGCTTCTCACACCTTTTTCTGCCAATATTCTCTGCAGCTCATCTCAGGTTTGTCAGGTTGGATGGAGATTGTTGGTGGACAGCTATTTTTAGATCTCTCCAGAGAGGTTCAATTTGGTTCAAGTCCAGGCTTTGACTTGAGTTGTCCCTAAACCAATTCTATGCTGTCTTTGCTTTGTACTTAGATTCATTGTCCTGTTGAAAGGTGAACCTTCAACTCAGTGTGAGTTTCAGAGCGCTTTGGAGCAGGTTTTCATTAAGGATATCCCTACTCTTCTCAGCTTTCCCTCCACCCTATCTAGTCTCTGAGTACCTGCCACTGGAAAACAACCCCACAACATGTTGATTCCACCACTATGCTTCACCCTTGGAATGGTATCGCACAAGCGATGAACGATGCCTTGGTTTCCTCCAGTCATGATGCTAATCTTGCTTAAATCAAACTGGAGAATTTTGTTTCTTACAGTCTAAGAGTCCTTTAGGTATCTTTTTGCAAACTCCAAGCAGGCTTCCATTTGTCTTTTATAGAGGAGAGGTTTTGTCTGGCCATAAACCCAGGTTAACAGAGTGTTGCAGTGATGGTTGTTCTTCTGGAAGTTTTTACCATCTCCACACAGGTTCTGTGGAGCTTGGTAAGAGTGACCATTAGGTTCTTGATCACTTCTTGGTAACACTTTTAGTTTAGGTACTGGAAAAATGCATCTATTGCTCATTTACTATTATGTAGCAAGACCTTAGCAGAGGCTTCTTTTGGTCTTCAAAACACTTATAAGTAAAACATCAGTAGATTGGTTATTCATCTCTGTACTGTGTGGCCGATTAGCATGATGGTAAAATGACTTCTTAATATGAAGGATTCACAGGTCATATACAGTATGATTTGTAAATATGTAATATCAAGAGAAATGTGTCTCATTTAAGCTTCCTCAGACCACTCCACTGTGAAGTCTTGTTTGTAGGCCACATTGCAGAGACAAATTAACACTTTACTGATGTTTTATGAAGACCTACACTAAGTGTTACCCCTTTTTTTGTCATGGCCCTTCTCCCATGATTGATCAGTTTGGCTGGGCAGCCAGCTCTAGAAAGAACCATGGTTGTTCCAGACATTTCCTATTTAAGCGTTCTGTAGGCCACTCTGCTCTTGGGATCTTTCAATGCTGCAGAATTTCTTTCTAGCCTTCCTCAAATCTGTGCTAGAACATAATCTTGTCTCTAAGCTCTGCAGAGCATTTCTTCAACCTCGTGGCTTATTTTTTGCTCTGATGCACATTGTCAAGTGTGGGCCTTTCCTAATCATTCTATAAATTGAACTGACTGCAGGTGGACTTCGAACAAGTTGTAGAAACATCTCAGTGACGATCCATAGAATGGCATATACCTGTTTCAATATGAAATTTCAGGTTTTTTGTTTGTTTTTTTTCAACAATTTCTGAAATATTGTTTTTGCTTTGTCTTTCTGGTGTATGGATTGTTGCTTGATGTGGCGGAAAAATTAAATAATTTTAGCAGAAGCCTGCAACAAAGCAAAATTTGAAAGAAGTGAAGGGGTCTGAATACTTTCTGAAGGTACTGCATTAGCCTGTCAAATAATTCCTGCCTAGTAAATGTGTTTATTTTCAAATTTACTTAATCTAAATCATGGGTGCAGTGAGCCACAGCCTACTCTGTCAACATTAGGCTCAAGAAAGGAGCCAACCATGGATGGGTTTCCAGTCATCTAAGAGCTCACTCAGCCATCCATCCACTTCAGACTAGCTTAGACTTTAAATAGCTAGAGTTGCTGCAACACTTCAATGCACTCAATTACTTAATGTGCATGAAGGAATGATCATTTTATTGTGGTCCACACAGCATCTAAGTGTGTATGTATCATGAAAGTGGCAGTTCTTCATGATGCTGATCATAATGGAAGGTGGTGTGGCTTTTACTTTTGGATTGCAAAGGGAAGGTCTACAGGACGGTAGTGAGACCAGCTATGTTATACAGGTTGGAGACAGTGGCACTGACCAGAAAACAGGAGACAGAGCTGGAGGTGGCAGAGTTAAAGATGCTAAGATTTGCATTGGGTGTGATGAGGATGGACAGGATTAGAAATGAGTACATTAAAAGAGGGTCAGCTCAAGTTGGACGGTTAGGAGACAAAGTCAGAGAGGCGAGATTGCTTTGGTTTGGACACGTGCAGAGGAAAGATGCTAGGTATATTGGGAAAAGGATGTTAACGATAGAACTGCCAGGCAAAAGGAAAAGAGGAAGGCCTAAGAGAAGGTTTATGGATGTGCTGAGAGAGGACATGCAGGTGGTGGGTGTAACAGAACAAGATGCAGAGGACAGAAAGATATGGAAGAAGATGATCCACTGTGGCAACCCCTAACGGGAGCGGGCAAAAGAAACAGAAGAAGGCGTATCCTAAGTGTTAGTAAATTAGCTCTGAAGAATGCTGTTTACTCCATAGTACAAGAGGAAGGTGAAGCACTAATAGGACTCCTAATTACAATGGGGAGATTTTGACCACTGATTGATAGTCAGTTTTATAGAACTTTGCTGCTGTGATCAGGTGTAGATACACCCTTCTTCTATGGCTGTCCTCACACACCTCCTTAGGCCTTCTCCAGTTGCCCCTTCCTTAGTTTATTGGCCACGATTCATGTAATCGATGTTTATGACATACACATTCTGACAGAATAAACATAACAGAGACCAAAGAAAAACTGAGATATCTGAAAGGCTTCTAAGAAAAGAAAAATGATAATAAAAAGAACCACCAAGTCAAGCATCTCTTGCTTTTCAGTGATAGTCACTGCATGCTTCATTGTTGCTCACCTTGCACAAATCCTTTCCTGATCCATCCAGGCAGAATGACTAATTCAGACCTATTTAAGATAATACAAGTTGTTGCTATGATGTCTTCTTTTTCTTTACCATAATCTTATGGTTGAAGGAATATCTTTGACAGACTCACTTTTGATATGCACAGATCATAACCATCTGTCATGAGAAAGAAGACATTGAGGATCTTCTCTACCTTTAAAGCTCAGACAGCCTTTTTGGTTTCTTTATCTCCATAGCAACAGGACAATTTCTCATGCTCTGCCAGACTTTTAACTGAAAACATATTTGCTTTAGAGGCAATTTAGGCAAATAACTTTATAAACCATTTTACCTGTAATTTAGAACACACAGCTTTTAAAGATATTTAAGTACATTTCACTGAGATTTTTAATTTTTAGATACAGAGTCCCCTGTGTAAATAAGTATTTATTTGAACTCTAATCTCTCCCAGAGCAATACAGTCGCAAAGTAATAAGGGCTGCTGCCCAGGTTTGAACCCAGGTTGTCTCTGGGTGCTCCAGTTTTCATCTCACATCCCACTCCTGTGCTGCTTAGCCTAACCGGTGACTGTCCCTGTATGAGTGAGTACAGAATTGGTTGCTTGAACCCAGTGCCTGTTGGCATAAGCCTCAACTCCCTCAACCATGAATTGGGTTAAGTGACTTTAATAATGGATGGAGGGAAGGTTTAACGTCTACTTCTTTATTTCTCTTACTTTCTTGAATAAATTGAGAGAATTTGCTTTTGTAGCCTAACTAAACGCTAGAGAATAAGGACTTCAAACATACTGAAAGTCTGCTCAAAGTGAAATTCATTATTTAAAATTAATAAATGTATCTTGAAATGATGAATGACTGAGTTCTCACCCAGCAAAAATGGAGGGTATTAACTGAAGGGAAACATAGAAAAGGAGGTCACAACTGGAAAAGAAATGGTTGTTTAAAACAAATTTAAACATGTCTTTGTCACACTCACTCTTTCATCTTCCAGGAGGACTTTGTAAAATTTCTAATTCTACCTCTAGTTCACCAATGCTGTCTTTTCAGACTTGCAGTGTATTTGATATTCATTCATTTTAAATGGTTATTGCCTGTTATTATTCATCCTTATTTATATAATATTATAATATGTCTGGTACATACAAGGAGTGATATATTTTTAAATAAGCATCTACAAAAAATGTAGACTTAACTGAGGTCAATACGGGTACTGCTTGTGTTGTGTAAGCACTTTCTTCTTGTGCCTGTGTGGGTTTCCGCTCATATCCCAAAGATGGGTGACTTAGGTTAACTGGAGGCAGCCAGTATAAGTGAGTTTGGGGTTGTGGTTCCTGTCTGTGGCTGGTTGCAGCCTTTCAACTTGTGCTGCTGGGATAAGCTTTAGCCTCATGTGTTTCAGAACTGAATAAATAAATTAGAAAATCAATGGATGGATAAATGGACTTTACATATGTCTGTAACTGAAGCTGATTATATCCATCCACATCATTGTTAATGGAAACCACGTCTAGGGGGTACGTCGGAAATAATTCTAGATGGTAAACCAGCAGGGTAATTTAACACTTTAAACACGAGGTACGAGTTAAGTCATATCTCATTGAGCCTGTCAAAACGAGAAGTTATATCTCAGTATACATCCACTGCAGAAGAAACCGGCATTGCTGCAATGTCTCAGTTACCTATACGTCATGCTGTCATCCAGTGGATAGCCATAGAATTTTTTTTTTTTTTTTGGGTGTCAACAGTTTATGGAAAGCTGTGCTACAAATTGTTTGTAGTTATGTTGCCACGAGTAAGGTATAAAGATGCAGATGTTTTGAAACAACTAGATTTATTGTAAGATGTATATTTTAATGATAATGACAGTGATCAAGATAGTGATTGGAGGATGTGGAACCTGTAGGCTCTGGCACTGATGTGTATGGTTGCCCCCAAGGCATTTCTTCATCATAAGGCATCACCAACTATCCAATGTATTGTGTGCAAAATGCGTGGGCAGTGCAAAGAACTGTGTTATAGCTGTGGTTCATGT
Source organism: Erpetoichthys calabaricus (assembly GCF_900747795.2). Taxonomy (NCBI): domain Eukaryota; kingdom Metazoa; phylum Chordata; class Cladistia; order Polypteriformes; family Polypteridae; genus Erpetoichthys; species Erpetoichthys calabaricus. Next base: position 156,180,245 of record NC_041396.2, read on the forward strand.
GCTTCAAGGACTGTCATTCAAATGGAGACTTTCAGTTATGTTGACTTTGAAAATAAAGTAATTAACGGCTCCTTTGTATTTTTGACAGTGTTACTGTTGATAATAAAATTGTTGCTTTCTAATACATTTCTTTTTTATGAATTTTGATAGGAGTTCATGATTTATCATGACCTATACTGCAGCATCTGGATAATAAATGGTCCAGTAGTCAATGTGTTAGGCTTGTTGAGTTAGTTTTCAACCTTATCTATGAAATTTGAGGAAGGAGACAGGAAGTGAGCACGGGGAAAATGTGCAAACCCCAAACAGAAGGCAACCCACATTGAATTGAAGCAGGACTCTACATTTGAAGAGACCCAAGTACCCATCCAACCAATCAATCATTTTCTGGTCCTGCTTTTTCCATTACAAGATCATTGAGAGCCAAAGCCTGTCCTGGTAGGTAGGAAGCAACCCTGATGAAGAGACCAGTCCATCAAAGAGCATATTCACCCATGTTGGATATATTTAAACTCACAAGTTCAGCTCACCTTCCATGCTTTCAGTGTGCAGGAGGAAATCGGTGTACCTGGGGCCTCATGTATAATGCCATGCGTGGAACTCACACTATAACATGGCATAAGCACAAAAGCGGAAATGTTCGTACGCACAAAAAAATCCAGATGCATAAATCTGTGCGAACGCCAACTTCCACGTTCTTCCGCTATATAAATCCCGACCAGCATGAAAGTAATGCACGTGCACGCGCCTGCTGTCCCGCCCCAACTCCTCTCAGAATTACGCCTCTTTGAATATGCAAATCAATATAAATAGCCCTTAAGCTCAGCATTCTGTGAAAAGGCAATGGCAAAAGCACGAGGGAAAATAGAAGAATTTCAGCGAATACCAAGTGGAGGCAAGAAAAAACATACTATTTGTTGGTTTAAACAGTGGTATAATCAACAAAAGGAAGTTGATCGAGTGACATAGAGCGTTGGAGAAATTCGAAAGCTCAAGTTCACAAAGTCGCACACTGCCCAAAATAAAAAAGAAGTCACATCTCAAAGTCGCTGTGAAAAGGTAAGTCGTAGCCCACCATTTGAATGTCATATAAAAGCTTATTAGGGTACCGAGAAAAAAAAAAGGCTCACAGTAGGGGAGAAAAGCACGAAATGTCAACTTTAATCTCGAAATTTCCACTTTAATCACGTAGTTTATTCTGTCATTAAAGTGGAACATCATAAACTTCATCTTTAAATCGTTTAATTTACTAGTTTCTCAAATCACATTGTAACTAAAGTAGCACAGTAAATGCTTTGTTTTGTATTTGATCTTCTATGTGCTCTATTTGTGTGAATCACTACGTGCTTCCAGGCTTTCTCTTACTCCGACAGGACACAGAATCCATTACATTCATAATATTACAGCTCTCTGAATAATTTAAATACTGAGATGTATACGTGATATCATTTTCATGATGAAAGGAGTTAAAGCATGTTATTAAACATGGGAACACTGTGGTGCAGTGATTGTTCATGTCTCATGCAAGATGCTTGCTGTGCTGTGCGTGACCTTTGATTAAATACTTTATTGCAGCAATACTGTCTCTTTCAAACGTACTAACCCCCAATTCCTGTCCTTACTTTTATTTATCCAAATACCCAATTGCCACACAATCAGCTCTGTAATACTGTAGATGTTAAGCCATCTGTAAGCTTAGAACGCCGATTCTTCAGAACTTTTAAGGAACATTGAAATATCTTTATAGTACGTGTTTAATTATTCTATCCATCTATCCTTCCAGTGTCGCGTCAGCCCCAGCAAGAATACAGCGTGAGGCAGGAACAATCCATGAACGGAGCGCCAGCTCCTCGCTAGAGCAGCGACACCGTGTCCTCGCATGTTTAATTAATAACAATATAGATTACTAGCAGGCGTTGCCCGGGAATCTATAACCGGTGAATTTCCTAAATGAAAGAAACAGAACATAGAAATAGAACAGTTTTCTGATTGACATTTTATTGTAATAGGTAATATAAGTGGTCATTCCAGAGCCTTTGGATACACTATATTTTTTGTTTTGCCTTGTGGTGTGAAAACGAACAAATTCTGAGGATTGCCCACTGTAGAACATGCTACGTAGAGTTGTCCGTGTGAAAAGCATGGATTTTCCAAATTGCTGCGTTAAACTTGCAGTGATTGCCCTTGAGCCTTATTAATCGACATAGCAAAAGCCAAACGAACATGAAATTGTAGCCATTTGAAATCAAAGGGAATTTTGGTATGAAAACATCTTCACAATGTAGCGGGGCCACATAGTTAGTGTTAAATGTCAGTTCTGAGTGCGTCTCGTTTCATTGTCCCGTTTACTGTTTGTATGTGTATCAGTTAATGCCGTCCCGATGGAAGGAGACCACAGCCGCAAACCTGGAAAACACCTGTTCACAATTAATCAATCACAGCCGTCACAGGACTATTTAAGCCAGCAGGAGGAGAAGGGAAAGGAAGGAGAGAAGGAGATTTTTTTCACATTCACGACCACGAGCCATCTATACCTGTTATTTTCCACATCGCGCATTTCCATCCAGTTTGTTTTTCCATCCGCCAGACTTGCTTCAAGGACCTCATCACGAGAGACCCCGGGGTCGGAGTTAATCATCCACCACGCACCGAGGATTCACGGTGAGGATGCTCCATTTTTTCCAGGGAAAATCAAACGACTCATTTTCACTAATTCAGTCAACCGCACCCAGGACAGTTTCTTTATTACCGGACTCGCGTTCACATTCATTTCCATATATCATTCAATTCTTGTTATTCGTGTTGTGTGTTTATATGTTACAGGGACAAGGGAGGGTTTTTGTTGTATTTATATTTGGTGGTGTCTTGTTGTTGCTGGGGTGGAGGGATATTTTATATTTATATTTATATGTTTCTATTTTTTGCATGTCTTGTTTCATTTCATACATTTAATCCGTTTAATTTTACATCCTGTTTTTGTACTTATCTTTTCACCGTCGATTGTGGGGGAAAAGTTTAGTTGGTTAGAAGTACAGCTTGATAGTTAGATTATTTCTCAGTAAATCATCCAAGCCACAGGTCTTGGAAGTGTAGCTGCTGGCTGGGTAAAGGCGTCGGCCGTTAAAACATCTTGCGCAATGTTTCAGACGCCCTTGAAATAGACTTTTTTCTGGCGTCGGAAGTGGTCTTTCTAATTTTACATGTTTTTTTCGGTGGCATGGGTATATTAGCGAAAAGCAGGACAATTATAATGTGTTACATGTTATTACATATGGAATAAGCACCACAGTGAGATGAATGTATGTTATTTACAATACGTCCGAAAGTGAACAAATAGCACCAGTCAGTCAGAAAGACCAAGACTGAAATCATACTGTGAGTCGGAAAGCGAGCAAATAGCACCACAAATACGGAAAGCCAGTCACGCGGACTGGGTCGTTCACGTTTTACATCCATACGGCAGTTTCCCTTCACCTGATGAAAGCAGTCGGCCTTCTCATACTTGGACACTTCCGCCATCTGTTGGCAATTTAAAGAAACATTGGTAAAGAGCGATGCACAGGGACCAAACGTGTCGCTAGATGGGGCCATCTTGTCGATGATAAGTATGGGGACGTATGCCAAACGCTGTGTCTGTGAAAAGGCGCCCTGCGCTTCACCACGAACATTTTTCCCAACCAAACATACCCCATGACCTCCTCCTGGTCACAAAGGAGCTCCATCCCCAGTTTGGTGGCAATTGGACACCCGGTGCAGATTTGTATGGCGGACAAACAAACATACATACGCACATACATACATCGACTCTGCTTTATATATTAGATTTAAATGAAGTTAAAGTTTTATCTATATAATATAATAAACATATTTTGCTGCATTTCATTTTAAAAATGATGTCGTCATCATATGTAAATATGCGCATTATAAAGTGGCTCAGGTTGTGCAATATTATAACTGTAGTGCAAGTTTACAGTGAGGTAATTGTATTTATAAGTACAAACAGTTCTGCAAGGAGCACTTGATGGACTGATTGAGTGCGTTTATAGTTCTTGGAGTGAAACTGTTTCTGAACCGCGAGGTCAGTACAAGAAAGGCTTTGAAGTGTTTGCCGTGTGAGAGCAGTTCAATAGACAGCATGGCTTAGGCAGCGTGTGCTTGATGCTGTATACCGATAATTCTCTTTCTGATCAGTTGCTGTAGATCTGTGATTCCCCACTCAGATACAGTGATATAAATACTCCGAGTGGTGCAGTGAGAGTAATATAGAAAAAGATGATTTGCTGTGGCAACCCTTAATGGGAGCAGCTGAAAGAAGAAGAAGAAGGTGCAGTGAGAGTAACAACGCTAATGCAGCTATGGTATTTGGAATAGTTTGGCCATTTCGTGAACCATTATATTGTTACAGGTTAATTACAATCAGATGCCTTAAACTAATAAACAATATACGGTTAGTTTCAGTGTATATGATAAAGCCGCGTCAGGGATGTGGATCTAAAAAAGAAAGGGTAACCACACAGGAACAGTAGCACTGCTTTGACGCTGGGTGCCGTCAGTTTGCAAAACTGAGTGGAGAACTTGCATATGCCAGGGTTGGAGCTACCGTGAAAATGTGCGTGGCTTTACGCCAAGTTTAGGTTTTATACATCGCGATTTGAGTGTGGAAACGTTCATACGCAACATTTTTGTGTGTATGCACCGTTTATACACGATGCCTCTGGAGAGAATCAATTTAAACACCAGACAGCGACTGGGCCAAAAAATGTAGGCTCAGTAACACTAACCATCATTCCACTGCACACCTTGAAAAATGATATGCTATTTTTTAAATTGATAATAAAATGTATATTTTTCATTTTAGAGCACAAAATAAATAATGTGAAATGCTTTTTATTAGCTCTTTTTTGCTCTTGTAAAATAATTAAAACAAAATGGTACAAAAAAGGAACAAAGCTGTGATCTCGAGACAGGATTTTATACTGACACTTTTATCAAATGAAAAGCTGTAAATGAAAAATGCCAATTATATCACATTTACCATTAGGTTAATATTTTGTTTATGTTTGTGCTGATCATCCTGACAAATTACTGAAAATGGAGTTGTTATATATAAAAAACAAAAATACAGGAGCTATACTGTTTTACATTTGCTTTTCATTCTGGAAATGGCCCCTACTTCAGCCCTCAGCACACCCACACGTCATGGTGTGGGACTGAAGCAACGCATGCTGGCACTGAGTGGCATTCAAAGAAGCCTACGTGTTTATTAATCACGAAGCTGTGTGAGTAAGAAAGAGCAACACTTCAGGCATTCAATGTTGACGGTTCATTATAGCATTATGGCAGAGATACTTCTGCCTCTGAATGTCTCATTCTTCTATATGGGGACATTTTACCAAGCCCCAAATATCAAGAACGATATGTGTGCATGTGTGTGTGTGTGTATGTGTGTGTGTGCGTGTGTGTGCGTGTGTGTGTGTGTGTGTGTGTGTGTGTGTGTGTGTGTGTGTGTATTTTTATGTCTCGAGTTTAAGAAGTCAAAATCAAATCATTTATGAATGTATGCTGAGGGTTAAAATTTGGTAAGCTGGAGAAGAGGACAGATTGGCACAGAGGTAGCGCTGCTGTCTTGTAGTAAAATGACCAGGGTTCACATCCTGTGTCCTCCCTTTGTGCAGTGTTCACCCCTTGTGCATGTGGGTTTCGTCCAGGTTCTCTGCTTTCCTCTCAAAGTCTAAAGACATGCAGGTTAGGTGAATTGGTGATACTAAATTGCCCCTAATCTGTGTGTGTGTGTGTGTGTGTGTGTGTGTGTGTGTGTGTGTGTGTGTGTGTTCACTTTGTGATGAACTGGCACCCTGTCCAGGATTCATTCCTGCCTTGCATGCTATGCTAACTAGGATAGGCTGCAGCATCCAACCATAACCTCTGTCTGCATTAAGTGGATTAGAAAATGTCAGGAGAAGAGGACATTGCACAACTAATAATAAATTACAATAATGTAAATCACATTATATTCTCTGTGGAGCTTAGTGGCACAGTTGATAGCTCTAATGTTTTCAGCTCCAGAGAGGTTAGCATCTCAGCGTGGACATTTTCTGTACATTCCCCCAGTGTCCACATGGGTTTTCTTCAGGTAATGCAAAAATCTTCAAGTTACAGTAGGTTACCAGTGCAGAGTATGTGAATGTGCCCTGCACTGGACTGGCATCCCTCCATAATTGATTTCTAATTGACTTTGGTAGGTAGGATGTCCTGTTTTCAATAAACAAGTTATGGTAAATTATTCTAATATATTTTACCATTTAAAGACAGGTTGAAAAGAAAGGCAAAGGGCCATCTACTTGTTTAGGAAAAGGTAGATATAATCCTTTTTCTAAATAAGCAACAGCTAATCGGCCCAGTATACTGTGTAAATATATGTGTGCGTCTTGCTGTTGCCTCTCCAGTGCACCTGATGTCACTTTAATTTACACCAAAGCAGGTGCAGTTGATTCACAATCGCTTATGCTATCTAACTGGACAGATCGTCATGCCTTAAGCTTAATTGACTTGGTGTTAGACTGTGATGATTAAGTGTTCCCTTAATGTTTGTGAGCAGTATATATATATATATATATATATATATATATATATATATATATATATATATATATATATATATATATATATATATACAATACATATTTTGCAGTCTCATTATCATCTCTGATGTGTTGGCCATAATTCATATTAATGGATGATCTGGGATTAGACAGACACGGCCGACAAGTAATGCTTGGCATGTCTCAGATTTTGGCCTAGTGCCTTAGAAAAGCTAGGACTGGAAAGAAATCAGGAGTTAATACAGGACAGCACAGCTGTGGCCTGGGAGGCTCTCAATAGTTATGAAGTCAACGTACATATGAAGCTAGAGAAATGTTGCATAAGAAGAGCTGACAAAAAGAATAAAAAAATGATGAATGTTAATTCCACACTGAAATTAAAAAGATGTTTAAGAAAGTAATTAAATTATTTTAGTTTTATATATAGCAGTGTAAAAGAGAGAGTAACCTTGTGCATTAGTTCAAGCCTAAAATATCACCAAAATAAGAATTTGTTATCAAAATAAACACATAAACAAGAACGGGATTAACAGAGGAAGATTATGAAGTAACAAAGAAAAAATAAATACATCAAACCCAACCTGTCCATGAGGTCTAACTATGCAGACTAGGTAGGCCCGTTATTTGGATACAAGGACAAAAGTCTAGACGTCTTGCAGTAGTTCCAGCATCCCTTGAGCCTCCAGATACTCTTTACCTTAAACAGGCCACATGGTTTGCTTTATCTTGGTTCAGGGCTGAGTGCTGCACCGTACTCCTAACAATCCTCCTTGACCTCATCCTTTAAAACATTACTTGGCATCAGATTCCCCAACCAGAGATCCTGTGCTGCCTCCTGTTGGACAGGAATTTTCTCTCTCTCTCTCTGTCTCTCTCTCCCTCTCAATTTCAATTCTTTATTGTCATGTGTACAAGTACAAGTACCATGTACAATGAAATGCTTGCTTGCAGGTGTCCCCGCAGACAGTGAACATAGACCAAAAAAAACCCACACACAATAAATAAATGAATATAAATAAGTAAATAAATTAAACCAGAATACTAGGAATAAATAGAGACAGTGGCAGAAGTATATGTGCAGGTAGCAGTGGAGGTGACATAAGGTTACTGATTGTTCATGAGTCTGATTGCAGTTGGGTAGAAACTGTTTCTGAACCTGGAGGTGCATGTCCGAATGGACTTTAGTCGCTTACCAGATGGGAGGAGGGTGAAAAGTGACAGTGCAGAGTGGCTGGGGTCCCACCTGATACGGTTCACTTTCCTGAGACAGCGTGTAGTGTGGATGTCATGGATTGCAAGGAGCTGTGTGCCTGTGATCTGCTGTGCTGTGTTCACCACACGCTGCAGAGCTCTGTAGTCCTGAACAGAGCAGTTGTTGTACCAGGATATGATGCATCCTGTCAGGATGGATTCCACAGTACACCTGTAGAATCTTCACAGGGTTGTGGGGGACATCCGGGCTTTACTCAGTCTCCTGAGGAAGTAGAGGCGTTGTTGGGCTTTCTTGACTACTGCCGCAGTGTGACTTGACCATTTAAGGTCATCAGTGAGGGTGACTCTGAGGAACCTAAAGCTGCTGACCTGTTCCACAGCCTCACCTCCGATGTAGATGGGGCTGTGCTCTGTTGCCTGTTTGCGGAAATCCACAATCATCTCCTTAGTTTTGCTAACGTTGAGGGTGAGGTTGTTATCCCGACACCATTCTGACAGGAGTCTGACCTCCTCCCTGTAGGCCGTCTCATTGTCCTTGGTGATCAGACCTATTACAATGGTATTGTCAGCAAACTTGAGGATGGTGTTAGAACTGTACTTAGCTACGCAGTCATGGGTGTAGAGAGGGGTGTAAAGCAGGGGGCTCAGCACGCTGCCCTGCGGGGTTCCAGGGTTGATGGAGGAGGTTTTTCCACCAATACGCACTTGCTGAGGTCTGCCAGTGAGGAAGTTCAGTACCCAGTTGCACAGTGAAGAGCTAAGCCCCAGATCCAGAAGTTTAGTGATGAGATGGGATGGAATGTCGGTGTTAAATGCAGAGCTGTAGTCCACAAACAGCAGCCTGGCATAGCAGTTCTTGTTCTCCAGATGAGACAGGGTGGTGTGAAGTGTTATGGAGATGGCATCCTCAGTGGACCTGTTGCAACGGTAGGCAAACTGGAGGGGGTCCAGACTGTCAGGGATGATGTCCTTGATGTGTTCTAGCACCAGCCTCTCAAAGCACTTCATGGCTATGGGAGTAAGTGCTACTGGGTGGTAATCATTAGGGCAGTCTACTTTATTTTTCTTTGGGACAGGGATGATGGCTGTGTGCTTGAAGCAGGTGAGGACAGATGAAGCTCTCAGAGATGTGTTAAAAATATCCGTAAAGACAGCAGCTAGCTGGTCGCAAAATGTTTAAAAAACGCGACCTGAGACTCCATCTGGGCCAGGCGCTTTGCGGATGCTGAGTCGGGAAAAAATCTTCCTCACGTCATCCTCGGAGAGCATTAGGTGGGAGTCTTGCGGCGCTGCGGTGGGGTTGCACGGGCCTGTCTGTGTTAGCGAGCTCGAAGCGAGCAAAAAACACGTTCAACCCATCCGGGAGTGAAGCTGTGGTAGCTGTGGTTGTGTGTGTCCGAGGTTTGTAGTCTGTGATCTGCTGAATACAGTGACACATCTGACAAGCGCCTGCTGTGCTGTTAAACTGAGAGTCCAGTTTGTGGGCGTACTGGCGCTTTGCGTATTTAACGGCTTTTCGGAGATTAAACCTGCTCTTTTTGTATGCCTGTGTATCTCCGGAGTGAAACGCACTGCTGCGCTCATGGATCCGCCGGCATACTTCAGTACACTTTCAGGGCTTCTGGTTGGGAAATACGCATACAGACTTTGTGGGTACGCAGTCATACACACATTTCCCGATGAAGCCTGTGACAACTGCGGCATACTCGTCCAGATTCTCAGAGGAATCTTTGAAAACACCCCAATCCACAGATTCAAATCAATCCCTAAGTTTCTCCTCCGCTTCCGGGGTCCAACACTGCACCTCTTGCAAGAGCAGCTCTGTGCGCTTCAACTGCTGCTTGTAAACCCGGAGGAGCAGCACAGAGCGGTGGTCTGACTGCCCGAGGTTCGGCTGCGGGAAAGAGCAATACGCATTTTTGTGTGCGGTTTAGCAGTGGTCAACATATTAGCACCCCTGATGGGACAGGAGATGTGTTGGTAGTATTTGCGGTAAACAGACCTGAAGCTTGCTTTGTTGAAGTCCCTGGCGATGATAACCAGACCTTCGGGGTGTGTGTTTTCACAGTTCGTAATGAGGCCGTTCAGTTCCTTAAGTGCAGTGCTGCTGTTTGCTTGCTGGAGGATGTAAACAGCCACCATGTGTACAGCTGTAAACTCCCTTTTGCAGGTAAAGCGGCCAGCACTTGATAATCAGACACTCCAGGTCTGGTGAAAAGCTTTGTAAAATGACTTCCACATCCGTACACCATGCGTTGTTGATGAGGAAGCATACCCTGTCTGGTGACAAGAAACAAGGACATGCTTGGCTTGCAGCTTCTGTTTTGAAAGGTATGTCTTGAAAGGGCTCATTAGACTCAGAAGTGTGAAGAGATTGGCAATAATCAGGAGAAAGAAAGGGACAAGAAATGAGGATAAGACTAGGGTAGTTTGCAAGTGTGCTGCAAAAGTTTTAGTTTGTGTTGTACAGTAATCCCTCCTCCATCGCGGGGGTTGCGTTCCAGAGCCACCCGCGAAGTAGGAAAATCCGCGAAGTAGAAACCATATGTTTATATGGTTATTTTTAGAATGTCATGCTTGGGTCACAGATTTGCGCAGAAACACAGGAGGTTGTAGAGAGACAGGAACGTTATTCAAACACTGCAAACAAACATTTGTCTCTTTTTCAAAAGTTTAAACTGTGCTCCATGACAAGACAGAGATGACAGTTCTGTCTCACAATTAAAAGAATGCAAACATATCTTCCTTTTCAAAGGAGTGCAAAGCAAGCAGTCAAAAAAAAAAATCAATAGGGCTTTTTGGCTTTTAAATATGCGAAGCACCGCCGGTACAAAGCTGTTGAAGGCGGCAGCTCACACCCCCTCTGTCAGGAGCAGAGAGAGAGTTAGAGAGAGATAGAGAGAGAGATAAAAAATCAATACGTGCCCTTTGAGCTTTTAAGTATGCGAAGCTCCGTGCAGCATGTCCTTTCAGGAAGCAGCTGCACACAGCCCCCCTGCTCACACCCCCCTAGTCAGCGCAAGAGAGAGAGAGAGAGAGAGAGGGAGAAAGTAAGCTGGGTAGCTTCTCAGCCATCTGCCAATATCGTCCCTTGTATGAAATCAACTGGGCAAACCAACTGAGGAAGCATGTACCAGAAATTAAAAGACCTATTGTCCGCAGAAACCCGCGAAGCAGCGAAAAATCCGCGATATATATTTAAATATGCTTACATATAAAATCCGCGATGGAGTGAAGCCGCGAAAGGCGAAGCGCGATATAGCGAGGGATCACTGTATTCTGTAATCCTAAGCATAGGGAAACTGGTAAGGAATAGCAGAGGGACTTAAAAATAATAATGAAATTACCAGGGGCCTCATGTACAAACAGTGCATACGTACAAAAATGTTGTGTACTCCTGTTTCTATGCTCAAATCACAATGTATAAAACCTAAACTTGGTGTAAAGCCACGCATATTTTCACCCTAGCTCAAACCCTGGCGTACGCAAGTTTTCCGCTCGGTTTTGCAAACTGGCAGCACCCAGCATCAAAGCAGTGCTTTTGTTCCAGTGTGGTTTCCCTTTCTTTTTTAGATCCACATCCTTGACGCGGCTTTATTAAATACACTGAAATTAACCGTATATTTTAGTGTAAGGCATCTGATTGTAATTAACCTGTAACAATATAATGGTCCACGGAATGGCCAAACTATTCCAAATACCATAACTGCTTTAGCATCGTTACTGTCAAGTATTTATCCCACTGTATCTGAGTGTGGAATCACAGCGCTACAACAGGTGATCTGAAAGAGAATTATCAGTATACAACATCAAGCACACGCTGCCTCAGCCATGCTGCCTATTTGAACTGCTCTTATACGGCAAATGCTTCAGAGCCTTTCCTGTACGGACCTCGCTGTTCAGAAACAGTTTCATCCCAAGAACTATAAACGTACTCAATCAGTCCATTTCCCATTGGGATTAATAAAGTATCTATCTATCTATCTATCTATCTATCTATCTATCTATCTATCTATCTATCTATCTATCTATCTATCTATCTATCTATCTATCTATCTATCAAGTGCTCCTTGTAGAACTGTCTGAACTTATAAGTACAATTACCTCACTGTAAACTTGCGATACAGTTATAATATTGCACAACCTGAGCCACTTTATAAAGCACATTTTTACATATGATGACTACATTATTTTTAAGATGAAATGCTGCAAAATATGTTTATTACATTATACAGATAAAATGTTAACATTATTTAAATATCTATATTATTAATATTTAAACATGTGAGGACACAGTGTTGCAGCGCTAGTGACGAGTAGGCGCCCATTCACGGATTGTTCCTGCCTCGCGCTGTATTCTTGCTGGGACTGGCACAACACTGGATGGACAGATGGATAGAATAGTTAAACATGTACTATGAAGATATTTCAATGTTCCTTAAAAGTTTTGAAGAATCAGCGTTCTAAGCCTACAGACAGCTTGACATCTATTACAGAGCTGATTGTGTGGCGATTGGTTACTTGAAGAAAGAAAAGGAAGGACAGGAATTAGAGGTTAGTATGTTTGAAAGAGACAGTAATGCTGCAATAAATTATTTCATCAAAGGTTGCGCATGGCGCAGCAAGCATCTTGTGGGAGGCAGGAACAATCGCTGGACGAGGCGCCAGCTCATGACTATCACTGTGCCACTGTGTTCCAATGTTTAATAACATACTTTAATTCCTATCATCATGAAAATGATAAGTATACATCTCAGTATTTAAATTATTCAGAGAGCTGTAATATCACAAATGTAACGGATTCTGTGTCCTTGTTGGAGGAAGAGAAAGCCCGTTTAAGAATCACATAGTGATTCACACACATAGAGAACATAGAAGAACAAATACAATACAAAGCATTTAACGTGCTACTTTAGTTACGATGGTATTTGAGAAACTAGTAAGTTAAAGATTTTAAGATTAAGTTTATGATGTTCTACTTTAATGACAAAATAAACTATGTGATTAAAGTGGAAGTTTTTTTCCCCACTGTGTCCCTATTTTTTTTTCTTTTCTCTGTACCCTAATAAGCTTTCATATGACACTCAAGACGGTGGGCTACAACTCTCCTTTTCACGGCCCCTTTGATATCTGACAACTTCTTTTTTATTTCGGGCATGCGGTGTTTTGGATCCACAGCTCTCTTAGGAAAAGCCACTTTTAAATAAATAATCACCATGCTCGTGGCTTAGCAAGGGGGCGTGGTAGTTGTGGCTGAAGCGGGTCTCAGGGCGATCTGCGGCGTGGGCGTTTCTCACCTAAGTGCACAGGTGAGAGACTGCCCACATCTGTGATTGTTCCTGAGACTGCTAATGTGCTGCAGCTGTTATGCCCTCTCGGCATATATAGAAGCATAAGTCGGCTAGAAAGGGATGGAAAAAAGACGAAAGAGAAAGAAAGACGGAGGTTGCTGGAGAGTGAGGAGCAGAAGAGAAGAGAGAGCCGGTGGGGGTGAGCTAGCGAGCGAGTGAATGCTCGAAGGCAGCTGAATGGAAGCCTGGGTGTTAGACCGACACTGGGAGTCGTAGTAGTGATCGCTCCTACTGAGTGATTGAGTATTGGGAGTGACCAGTGAAGGGCAACTGGCTGCGTAAGGCCAGGATGGCAGCAGGAGTCGTGAGGCTTGATGGAGAAGTTCTTGACGTGAGCGTCCTGGTTGGCAAGGACTCCAAGTCTCAGGCCTGGGATGAGAGCGCGCCCGAAGCCAGGATCGGGAGGCCTCCAGACCTGTGTAAGAGAAAGAAGGACAGCTGCAGACAGAGAGCGTCTCGACTGCTGCAGGGCCCTAACGGGAGAAGCAGGTGAGATGCTAAAGTAAAAGAAGCACTGGGCTTTTCATTGTTTTAAAGGATTGCTTCCAGCAACGTTTTAACTTAGATTTTTAAAGGATTGTTTTTCTATTGTTTTACCTCCACGTTTCATTTTATGATGGATTATTTATTTATTTAATGAAGACTTTTTAGAAGGCACTGCACTTTGTGGACTTTGTTTTGTTGTTTGTTAAATAAAGCACTTTGCACTTTTGTACCATCCCCTTTGCTATGTTGATGAGCCTCACTGCTTAGCTCATCTCAGTTATAACTATTGACGGTGTAGGGTTCAAGGGATCCCTAACAGCGGATGGGAGCATGGAGCAGAACCCGCATCGTCACAGGGCATTGTGTGACCTTGTGAACTTGAGCTTTCGAGTTTCTCCGACACTCTGTCACTTGATCAACTTCCTTTTGTTGTTTATATCACTATTTAAACCAACAAATAGTACGTTTTTCCTTGCCTCCACTTGGTATTCGCTGAAATTCTTCTGTATTTCCCCCGTGTTTTTGCCATTGCCTTTTCACAGAACGCTGAGCTTAAATGCTTTTTATATTGATTTGCATATTCAAAGAGGCGTAATTCTGGGAGGAGTTGGGTAGTGGCAACAGGCGCATGCACGTAAGTTACTTTTCATGCTGACCGGGATTTATGTAGTGGAAGAACATGGAAGTTGGCGTACGCACAGATTTATGCATCTGGATTTTTTTGTGTGTACAGAGATTTCCATTTTTGTCCATACGCCATGTTTTACTGTGAATTCTACGCATGGCATTATGCATGAGGCTCCAGGAGTCTTCCTAAGCTTACATCAAAACTCTGTGTATTGTCTGTCTCATTCATGTACACATCACTTAATGTAGCTAGTCAAAAGCATCCATGATGATATCATTAAATTAAAAACCAGGGATTAAATGTTAAACCAGGGATCAAATATTACTACACTGCTCACATATAGGTTGAAATGAAGATTGGCAGTAATATGCTGGATGAGAACCATGGTTGTTCTAAAATGTATCACAAAGTAAGTTATGAAGGTCAACAAAGAGAGAGAAAGAGAGTTAAGTGACCTATAAGTAGATGAGATACTGGATACAACAAAGGAGGTAAGGACATAAGCAGCTAAAACAACTAAAAAGCATACCAAACCCCAACAAATCAATTAATTTGCCACTTTATTGAATTAACGGTAAATAGAAGTATTATCAGCTCTAAGTACACATGTTCACACTGCCCTACAGGAATGAATTGTTTTCTTTGCTGAAAATTTTAATGTACATTTCATAAATAGCACCTGAAAAGTCATTGGGTGATCAAACAGACTTTGGTTCTGGAAGCCTTAAGTATTTAGGGAACAGGATTACAGAAGATGGGTCTATGCTTATAAAGTAAAATGAAGGTAATGAGTCCGTGGCATTCAGAAGGAAAAGGGGAGAGTATATGAAACTAACAAGAATCCTATTAAATGAAAAATTTGGCTGCTCATTCACAATTTGCTCCTCCTCCTTATGATGTCCATGCTGGAAGTGCAGAAAAAACCTGGAATATCAGAAGAGAAATTACAGATACTGTAGCACAGAGCATGTCCGTCTCTTTTACCAGAAAAAGGATCATGACTAGAATCAAGAAAGATAGTAGAAGTTTTGATCCACAAAAACTGCTCAGTAAGGTCATCAATATCCATCCATCTATCCATCCATTGTCTCCCGCTTATCCGAGGTCGGGTCGCGTGGGCAGCAGCTTGAGCAGAGATGCCCAGACTTCCCTCTCCCCGGCCACTTCTTCTAGCTCTTCTGGGAGAATCCCAAGGCGTTCCCAGGCCAGTCGAGAGACATAGTCCCTCCAGCGTGTCCTGGGTCTTCCCCGGGGCCTCCTCCCGGTTAGACGTGCCCGGAACACCTCACCAGGGAGGCGTCCAGGAGGCATCCTGGTCAGATGCCCGAGCCACCTCATCTGACTCCTCTCGATGCGGAGGAGCAGCGGCTCTATTCTGAACCCCTCCCGGATGACTGAGCTTCTCACCCTATCTTTAAGGGAAAGCCCAGACACCCTGCGGAGGAAACTCATTTCAGCCGCTTGTATTCGCGATCTCGTTCTTTCGGTCACTATCCATAGCTCATGACCATAGGTGAGGGTAGGAACATAGATCGACTGGTAAATTGTGAGCTTCGCCTTGCTGCTCAGCTCCTTTTTCACCACGACAGACCGATGCAGCGCCCGCATTACTGCGGATGCCGCACCGATCCGCCTGTCGATCTCACGCTCCATTCTTCGCTCACTCGTGAACAAGACCCCGAGATACTTGAACTGCTCCACTTGGGGCAGGATCTCGCTACCAACCCTGACAGGGCACTCCACCCTTTTCGGGCTGAGGACCATGGTCTCGGATTTGGAGGTGCTGATTCTCATCCCAGCCGCTTCACACTCGGCTGCGAACCGATCCAGAGAGAGCTGAAGATCATGGCCTGATGAAGTAAACAGGACAACATCATCTGCAAAAAGCAGTGACCCAATCCTGAGCCCACCAAACCGGACCCCCTCAACGCCCTGGCTGCGCCTAGAAATTCTGTCCATAAAAGTTATGAACAGAATCGGTGACAAAGGGCAGCCCTGGCGGAGTCCAACTCTCACTGGAAACGGGTTCGACTTACTGCCGGCAATGCGGACCAAGCTCTGGCACTGATCGTACAGGGACCGAACAGCCCTTATCAGGGGGGCCGGTACCCCATACTCTCGGAGTACCCCCCACAGGATTCCCCGAGGGACACGGTCGAATGCCTTTTCCAAGTCCACAAAACACATGTAGACTGGTTGGGCAAACTCCCATGCACCCTCCAGGACCCTGCTAAGGGTATAGAGCTGGTCCACTGTTCCGCGACCAGGACGAAAACCACACTGTTCCTCCTGAATCCGAGGCTTGACTATCCGACCCCTGAATAGACTTTTCCAGGGAGGCTGAGGAGGCTGAGGAGTGTCATCCCTCTGTAGTTGGAACACACCCTCCGATCCCCCTTCTTAAAGAGGGGGACCACCACCCCGGTCTGACAATCCAGAGGCACTGTCCCTGATGTCCATGCGATGTTGCAGAGGCGTGTCAGCCAAGACAGTCCTACAACATCCAGAGCCTTGAGGAACTCCAGGCGTATCTCATCCACCCCCGGGGCCCTGCCACCAAGGAGTTTTTTGACCACCTCGGTGACCTCAGTCCCAGAGATGGGGGAGCCCACCTCTGAGTCCCCAGGCTCTGCTTCCTCATTGGAAGGCATGTTAATGGGATTGAGGAGGTCTTCGAAGTACTCCCCCCACCGACCCACAACGTCCCGAGTCGAGGTCAGCAGCGCACCATCCCCACCATATACAGTGTTGACACTGCACTGCTTCCCCTTCCTGAGACGCCGGATGGTGGACCAGAATCTCCTCGAAGCCGTTCGAAAGTCGTTCTCCATGGCCTCCCCAAACTCCTCCCACGCCCGAGTTTTTGCCTCAGCAACCACCAAAGCCGCATTCCGCTTGGCCTGCCGGTACCTATCAGCTGCCTCCAGGGTCCCACAGGACAAAAGGGTCCCGTAGGACTCCTTCTTCAGCTTGACGGCATCCTTCACCGCCGGTGTCCACCAATGGGTTCAGGGATTGCCGCCACGACAGGCACCGACCACCTTACGGCCACAGCTCCGGTCAGCTGCCTCAACAATAGAGGCACGGAACATGGCCCATTCGGACTCAATGTCCCCCACCTCCCTCGGGATGTGGTCGAAGTTCTGCCGGAGGTGGGAGTTGAAGCTACTTCTGACAGGGGGCTCTGCCAGACGTTCCCAGCAGACCCTCACAACACGTTTGGGCCTACCACGCCTGACCGGCATCCTCCCCCACCATCGAAGCCAACTCACCACCAGGTGGTGATCAGTTGACAGCTCCGCCCCTCTCTTCACCCGAGTGTCTAAGACATGTGGCCGCAAGTCCGACGACACGACCACAAAGTCGATCATCGAACTGAGGCCTAGGGTGTCCTGGTGCCAAGTGCACATATGAACACCCCTATGCTTGAACATGGTGTTCGTTATGGACAATCCGTGACGAGCACAGAAGTCCAATAACAAAACACCGCTCGGGTTCAGATCGGGGGGGCCATTCCTCCCAATCACGCCCTTCCAGGTCTCACTGTCATTGCCCACGTGAGCATTGAAGTCTCCCAGCAGAACGAGGGACTCCCCAGAAGGTATGCCCTCTAGCACACCCTCCAGGGACTCCAAAAAGGGTGGGTACTCCGAACTGCTGTTCGGTGCATACGCACAAACAACAGTTAGGACCCGTCCCCCCACCCGAAGGCGAAGGGAGGCTACCCTCTCGTCCACCGGGGTAAACCCCAATGTACAGGCTCCAAGTTGGGGGGCAATAAGTATACCCACACCTGCTCGGCACCTCTCACCGGGGGCAACTCCAGAGTGGTACAGAGTCCAGCCCCCTCAAGGAGATTGGTTCCAGAGTCCAAGCTGTGCGTCGAGGTGAGTCCGACTATATCTAGCCGGAACCTCTCAACTTCGCGCACTAGCTCAGGCTCCTTCCCCTTCAGAGAGGTGACATTCCACGTCCCAAGAGCCAGCTTCTGTAGCCGAGGATCGGACCGCTAAGGTCCCCGCCTTCGACCACCACCCAACTCACACTGCACCCGACCTCCTTGGCCCCTCCCATAGGTGGTGAGCCCATGGGAAGGGGGACCCGGCTACCAGGCGCTCACCATTGAGCCCCACCTCCAGGCCTGGCTCCAGAGTGGGGCCCCGGTGACCCGCGTCCGGGCAAGGGAAAACGCCGTCCAAAATTGTTTTTCTTCATAGGAGGTTTGTTTAACCGCTCTTTGTCTCATCCCTCACCTAGGACCAGTTTGCCTTGGGTGGCCCTACCAGGGGCATAAAGCCCCGGACAACAGAGCTCCTAGGATCATTGGGACACGCAAACCCCTCCACCACGATAAGGTGGCGGTTCGAGGAGGGAAAGGTCATCAATATAAGAGTATATATTAAGGAGAAGAATAAAAGAATTTCATCCCTTCTAGTCACATAGCCTCGGGAGTCAAGATGAAAGGCCCCGAGTGCTCTGCAATAGGAATAGTGTAGATTAGGTAGGGCCACAGGAAACCTAGAAGTGAAGACAAATGTCTAGTTGGAGGACTTAACACTCCCATGGGGCAATATACTGTACAAGACTCCGTCATTATATAAGGGGATCTAAAGTAACTTAAAATAGTCTTAACTATTTCCCAACTGGAAAAAATAAAACTTGTGTTTTTATTTCAGAATGGAAAGTTCAGTAAATGACTTTTCTCTAGTTCAGTTGAGTTCAGTTGTCTAGTTTCTCTAGTTCAGTTGAATAACCTACCTGTCACAATAAAAATTTAATAAAATCAAACAAATGAACCCCACTTTCATCCCACTTACGTTGTTGTTATATTTGTTGCATTTGCAAAATTCTTAAGGTTAGAGCTAGGACAAAGTTGGTTGGTAAAAATTTTAATCTCTTATAATGCAGAACACACATTTTGGATACATGCATACATTCTGAGACTGAAATAAAATCTTCTTAATCAGTTTACTACAACTCTGCTTTTAATTATGATGCCAATATAAACGTGCACTGCGTTTAGTCAATTTGTTAAAATTGATCATGTTCAGACTTATTCGATCATAATCTCAATGTCTAGAGCGGTGGTTCTTAAGCTATTTTCTCGTGACCCAATTCTGCCTTTTTTTTCTCTTTACAACCCACAATTGCCCTGGAGCATTGTCTGGGGAGGGGTTGGTTTCCTCTTGCCCGCAGCGACCCATCACAAGGCATTCTATAATAGGCAGTACTTTTGTGATTCATGACTCTGCATGACCCAAGTTTAGACATCACGTGGCCCAAAATAGATAAGATACACTGTTCTACTGTAATAAGTTCTGCATTTGCTTCATGCTTAATACGTAGTTTGAGGAGATGAGCTGACCAATCTCATGTCAAATCTCTGTATGGAAATACATTTCTAATATGCATAAAATAGCTGGGGACATGCTATTATAAAAATTGAATCCAGAATCATATTTTGTCTCATGTACAAGATTCAAGCCTCCATTCAGACACTGAATTTTGACTACTTTTTACAGGGCAGTCAATGTTGTTACATTTTTTCTTATTCCCAGTATCCTGAGTTCATTTCCATAGCTGGCTCTTGTCTGTGTGGAGGTTGCACATTCTCTACATGTCTGTGTAGCATTTCCTTTGGATATGTTTTGCCTTGTACACATTGCTTTTTAGATTCCTCTTTTTTTAGTTTTTTTTAGTAAACTTTTTTTATAAGAATTATTGCTTTTTGGTATTTGGGTCAGGGGTTTTAACAGTTCCCCCTTTTCCATTCTGAGATTTTTGATTATTGAAATTGTTACCCCTTTGTGCTGGTCCGATACGTGTTGAAAGCCTGCTTCTAGAGTTTAAGGTAAGGTTTAGTTTGGAGGCCTGTTTAATTGAGATAAGCCCCATTTTAAGTTTGTGAGCACTCCTGATTAAAAAGATAAATAAGAAGTGAGTATTCTAAAATTAATCAATCTTTATATAGCATTATTTTGTTATAATTTATAGGAATATTTTTGTTATTCTCATTCAGTGTTATAATTTATTATTACTTTATGTTATTTTTACAACCATTATAATTTTTTTTTTTTAGTTGGTGTTGTCGTAATGTTTATTGTTTTCATAAATGGTTGGCCAGAAGTTTTCAGGTGGCTGTATCTTAAATATTATGTTTATTGAAGGGCGGCACGGTGGCGCAGTGGGTAACGCTGCTGCCTCGCAGTTAGGAGACTCGGGTTTGATTCCTGGGTCCTCCCTGCGTGGAGTTTGCATGTTCTACCTGTGTCTGCATGGGTTTCCTCCCACAGTCCAAAGACATGCAGGTTAGGTGCACTGGCGATTCTAAATTGTCCCTAGTGTGCACTTGGTGTGTGTGTGTGTCTGAGCGCCCTGTGGGTTGGCGCCCTGCCCGGGGTTTGTTTCCTGCCTTGCGCCCTGTGTTGGCTGGGATTGGCTCCAGCAGACCCCCGTGACCCTGTAGATAGGATATAGCGGGTTGGATAATGGATGGATGGATGTTTATTGAAATTTAGTTTGTCATGATCTTTTCATATTAATCATTGAGGCACAGTTTTGTTTTAGTGTATGTTATTACATGTATTGGCTAGTATTTTGTTTTCCTATTAAGCACTATGTGTCCAGTCTAAGCAAAAGTGTTATATAAGAATTAATTTAGTTATCCAAATAAACTACATGAATAATTTGGATACAATATGCGTCCTCCATTTTGGCATAAAATCTTATTATTTTATTACTCATTGTGCAGCAGTTTACATATAACGGAGTGGTGGCTCTGAGGCTAGGGATCTGCACTGGCAATCGGAAGGTTGCCGGTTCGAATCCCGTAAATGCCAAAAGGGACTCTGCTCTGTTGGGCCCTTCAGCAAGGCCCTTAACCTGCAATTGCTGAGCGCTTTGAGTAGTGAGAAAAGCGCTATATAAATGCAAAGAATTATTATTATTATTATTGTAACTAAATAAGCACAGATTCTTCGAGTATATTCCAAAATTTCTAAAGTGTAGCTCCTAGCTTTGTTCATACGTGTTAGAAAGTCAAATTTATATGAAAAATGCAGTCTTATTAAACTTGATTGGAATTCCTTTTAGTGTACTAGAAATCCACAGAATAAAAATATTGGTACTGCGACTTTTCTATTAATTGAAGGCATCTCAATTACAAAACCATTAAGTTGTTCTTTTCAGTCTTGTACAGATACATCTCTGCATTTAGGGCAGGCGGTGCACTGTCAACCATTTGGCACAGTTGTGCAAAAGTTAAATAATTAGTAAAAAGTGTGCCTCAATAATCTATCGTGCTGTTTACATATTTATAGTAAACCCAGCTTTGTCATCATAGTTACATTTTCCAATTTTCCATGATATGCTCAATGTAGTTTCTTATCTAGCAGAATATTTCTTTTTGAACATAAGCCTGTGTTCAGGTTGGGCAGGCCCTTGGACCCTGCAGTGTTCTCAGCATAACTTGCTCATTTGTGTATGTGCAATATGATCTTTTCAGTTTGGCTTTGGAGCTTGAAGGACAGTGCTCTTTTGGGGGACCCAATGATTGATTTTTTTGTTAGGTTACTAAACAGCAGTGGTCCCGAGTGCTTTGCTGTTAGGTGGCACAGCAGGGATGTTGTGTGCTGTGCCGTCATGGAGTGTAGCAAAGGTGTTAAGCACTGCACTTGTGTACGGTGATCTGTTGATTACAAATGAGCAGGCAAACCTCCTTGTGCGGAGCTGAAGATATACCTGTCTCTTGGCTGTTTTCCTTCACTAAACTGACACTGCAAACAACATTCCAGGTCCAGATCTTGGTTTTGAGGCTCTCCCTCCAGTGATCCCCTGTTAAACTTCTGCGATCTGCCTCATCCTTTCCCTGCACAGTTTTGCCACTGCTTCACATGGTCCAACTGGGTCCATTGGTAACACGATTTGCCAATTTTTTTTTCTTGCCTCCATGACCAGGACTCTTTGCCAGCATCAGCACACCCATCCCAATGTTACTTAGTAGATGGAGAAACGGTGGAGCTACAGAGGTTACAGTCACTCAGCTGTTTTCCTCCCTGTACTGATGCTGCATAAAGTACTCCAGATCTCAGCCTCCAGTAGCTCATCTGAAGAGACCAGCAAGTCCATTGTGATCTCCATGGTACTCTTTCCTTTGCTAAATTGGATAGTAAGTTTTAAGCTTATCCCACTTTTAACACCAATGTAGTGCTTCCGCTGAGTGCTAGAATGGATTCTTTTGCTCTTTACATGATTCTTTGGCTCACTATCCTGAAAACTACTGCTCACCATTTCTGAACTAGATGGAATTCTGTTTGCAATATTGCAGGCTTGCCATTTTTATAGGCACCCTGTTGCCGTCTGAGAAGCTGCTCCTTTCTGAATGGAATGCCAGCTCATATTATGGATGACTCATCCCTGGCTAACTCAACTTGTCAGCATCATTACAGTATCATAATACTAACAGCTCCTTGCATTTTTAGCTTCATCCAAATGTCTACAAGTTACTGATTCTTCAAGGAAATGACTGAAACCACAGGTTTGCTTGTTCAATTTGAACTCCATAATGCTTGAACATATCTATTGGGATTGTCCTGGTGTAGAAATTAATATACTTAACTGTTGTGGAAAGACATAACTGGGGTACTGTGTGTGACAAAAATGGACAACCAGTTTAGGAAAGAAGTATATTTTCTAATTAGAAGCATAAAAGAAAAATGTGACACACAGCCAATTATACTTTGCTGCTTTAGTGTTTTTCAATCACTATTGCTGTTCCTTGAATATTAAATTCCTACTATATAACAAAATAAAATAACCTTACTTAATCAATCCTAGTCATTGTTTTTTGTAAAATAATTTATACATTGTGCAGATGTACAGTTAGGTCTGTAAATATTTGGACAGAGACCACTTTTTTCTAAGTTTGGTTCTGTACATTACCACAATGAATTTTAAATGAAACAACACAGATGCAGTTGAAGTGCAGACTTTCAGCTTTAAGTCAGTGGGGTGAACAAAACGATTGCATAAAAATGTGAGGCAACTAAAGCATTTTTTAACACAATCCCTGTCAAGTAATATTGATTGCCTGCTTTCTGAAACTCTGCTCACTGTGACGCTGAAGAATAAAAGCTGCTATATAACCACACCTGCTGTCTTGTCTGAGTCTTGTCCACAGTTTTCTGGCGCCCAACGTGGGGCAGGAGACGGGCAGACAACTCCTCGAGCGGGATCATCCGGAGGACCGTAGTAGAGGACCGATTCTGGCCGTATCGGGAGGACCAGCTCTGGTAAAAGTTAGGGCTGGCCTGCCTTGGGCGTTTCCTGCATGGGGAGTCCCTGACCTCCTCCTAGCCGATACAAGGCACGACTTGACAGGAATTTCCAGGCAGGTGGACGGAGTCACAGTGAGTAGATTGGGGGAATTCCGATGGTTTGACTGGTGTGCCGGAAATAATAGAAGTTTAAAAAGAGTAAAAGAGAATACTGTATCAATACTATAGGGGTGGTCTCGGGACTCGTGGAACACAGTTCTTAGGACCCTCCGGAAAATAGGCACAAGTTTGAATGTTAGTGAGTCATCCCTTGTGAAGTGGAATAGAAAGGGACGAGTGGCACGCCCCTATAAATAGATAGAGGAATAGGGGTGAAAGTGGAAAAGCCGGAAAATGTGTGTCTGAAAAAAAGGGGCAGGTCGTGTTTCTCATTTGGCGTCTGGTCATAATCTTGTTCTGACGGGTTGCTCAGGTGACGGAGACTATACCTAAGCAGTTTGACGCATACAAGGCGTTTGATGAAGGGATCGGGATAAAAACCTCCATATCCCGGACTCCAAGCTGAGTATTGACGTAGGATTCTGCTGAACCCAATAAACGGACACGAAGTCACCTGAGCTGAAATCCAGGAGCAGGAGCGGACGACAAGTGGGACGAGGAGAAAAAAAAGGGGGGCTGAGCTGTTTTCTGTGATATCCTGCCACCCACTATGGGGAAACAAGTCAGCAAACCGGTCAAACCTATCCCCCTAGGACACCAAAAGCCTCTGTTGGAGGGATTATTTTCAGAGAATCACCAGGCTCCTAGTACACCCTCAGGATCGAAAGGCGGTTCCCCTAGGAAGTTAATAGAGAAGAAGACTGGGTTAGATTTTAAAAAGGCATGTAGGAAGTGGAATAAGCAGAGTGGGGGTAGATGGCCAGTGGAAGGAACCGTAGTTATGAGTGAGATACAGGAAATTAGAAAAATACTGTGCAGATATACACAGGGTTGTTGTAATGGAGGTCCTTATCGGATGGATATGTTTGACAGATGGGAATTGGTTATTAAAGACCGTACGTTGGAAGCAGCACAGAAACGGAATGAGCTTTTAGCTGCCAAAATTAAGACTAGAAAGGAAAAAGAAGAGCTGCTTATAGCTTTACAGAAAGTGCAGGCTGATTCGGGACCCCAGTCTGAAGGAAGGAGGAAGAGAAGTCCACCGCCTCCTTCACCCGTTGCCCCAACAGCTCCTGTGTTAACTGATGCCCCAGCTACTGATGATTTCTTTGATGAACAATATCATTACGACCCCTCCTCACATACGGATCCGGATGATGAGACTGACGGCCACTTGTTAGGGGCTGCGGGAGGCTCTTCTAACTCGCACAAAAAGCCCTCCATTTCACAATGTACTAGAAGCAGGACCCTCCGAAATAAGTCCCCTGAAAACTTTACCCCGTTTGAGTCCCCAAAACCTTTAGGATCCACATTTTCATGCCCTTTAATTGAGGTCCCTAACCCCCGACACGATCCCACACAACCCCCAGGAAATGATAACTTCACTACTGTAATGATACATCGTAACTGGGATATTCAAGAGCTGAAAGATGTAGTGTCCAAATTGCATGATCCTAAAGTAATCGGTGGGTTGAAGTTTGTGGAACAATTGCAGCAACTGGATGACATGTACAAGCCCAGTGCAGCCGAGTGGACCCAGGTGCTATGCAGAAAGTTGGGCACCACTTAGGCTACTGTCAACCATGGGCAGCATAATGGAGCACAGTGGCAGTGGAATGAGGCATTGCCTCGTGGACAAAATAATGAGGGTCCTTTCCTTGCCCAATGGGAACCCGTGAAAACTGCAATAGCCGCAAAATATAAAAAGGGCACCGACTGGTCCCTTATTTTGGCTGCCAAACAAAAGAAAGATGAGACGGTAGACGAATGGGCACACCGAATTCAGGACTTGATGACAAACCATTCTGGCTTAAACGACTCAGATGACCGTACCAAGGCAGCAGTTCCTCCTTTTGTGTCAGGACTCAGAAGTGATATCCAAAATAAGGTACGCACTTCCTGTATTGGATGGGAAAGTGCCACTTTTGATGAAGTTAAACGACATGCGGAACATGCTGAACGACAGACTAAGCAAAAAGAATCAGATACTCAGACCAAGTTAATCGTGGCACAAATGAATTATTATGCAGGTGGAGCCGCCTCAGGCAGGGGTCGAGGACGTGGAGGATTTTTCCGAGGACAGGGGCGAGGCCAGGGGAGAGGTCGCAGATTTTTGCTTCCTAATCCGAATTCTTCGTCTGCTCAGCCGCCTCTCCCCTCAGATCAAGCACCTACATCTTATGCCTGTTACGGGTGCGGTGACACAGGACACTTCCACCGTTGCCCACATAAGCGTCCTCCCCCGCCTCCCTTACCTGAACCTGAGGATATTCCTTGGTCCTAGGAATTCGCAGGGACCCCCAGCCACTCTCTTCAGTTGCCTTTGCTCACTCGCCATGCGGACACAGACCCTTTATTGACTTTGCTGGTGAATGGCACTGAAACTGCTTTTCTCGTTGATACTGGAGCTACTCGTTCTACCCTTTCGCTGAAGGAGGTCCCTGCCTCGAAAGATACAGTGACTGTGCTTACTGCTTCCGAACAACCACATGTTTTGCTGGTGTCTAAACCTCTTCGGGTTCAGCTTCATTCCAGTGGTTCCACTTTGACGCACCGGTTTTTGTTAAATCAGCTCTGCCCTGTTAATCTGTTAGGAAGGGATCTGATGACTAAGCTCTCCCTCTCTATTTCTCTAACCGAACAAGGGTTTTACTGTTCTATTCCTGAACTCCTGTGCCAAACCTCCCCCTACCCTACCCTAAACCCTCTTTTGCAACCTGGACCCTAAACATCTCCCCACACACCATTCTCCTTAAAGCCCTACACTCTTTTCCTTCATGTCTTTTTCCCCACTTGCAGATCCCCAACACCCTCCACTGTACTGCCCAGTATTTCCCTGCTGAAGTGGACACACCTTGGTTAGAATCTTTTCTCTCTTCAGGTACTAGCCCAGAGACCCTTCATATCCCTTGCATTTTTTTTCTCATCCACCAAAGCCGCTGCTTCAGTTCACCTCACATATTCACAAAGCATTTTTTATTTAGGAGGTTCGGTTCCCCATGTTTCCTTAACCAAATCGAGCACCGTTCGCTGGGTCGAAATTGTGGAATGGGTGGAACAGTGTCTCAATAGGACGGACTGGCTGCACGTTGCTCCGGGTATTTTTGATACTTCAGATCATTTGATAACTAAAGTTTTACTTCGAGATGACCTTCCAGTGATCCGTTCATTATGCCATCCCACCCTCTCCACATTTTCATTACAGACTACATATCCCTCTTGGCTTTCCTCACTTCCCGATGCACTGTGGTCCCAGGGGAAAAATTATTATGGAAGGATAGCACACTGTAAGCCACTGGTGATTTACCCAAAATCCTCCTTCCGCCCGCATCACGCCCAGTATCCTCTGTCTCCTGAGGCAGAGGCCGGGATCTCCGCCGTACATTCCGATCTCGTAAAACGGGGAGCAATTATCCCAATTAAATACTCTCCAGTGAACTCTCCCATTTTACCTGTTAAAAAGGCTGATGGTTCATGACGATTTGTCCAAGATCTTCAACAAGTTAATTCTGCAATTTTTCCCAGGGCACCTATTGTTCCTAATCCTTCCACTATTCTTTCTACAATACCCCCGTCCGCCCGTTATTCTCTGTTATTGACCTTGCTAACGCTTTCTTTTCTATTCCTGTGCACCCCGACTCTCAATTCTGGTTTGCCTTTACTTTCCAAAACCGCCGTTGGACATGGACTGTTATGCCTCAGGGATATACAGAGGCTCCTTGCGTGTATGGTCAAGCACTTGCTCAAAATCTAGAAGGATTCTGGCCAGATCAAGATAGTATATTGATACAGTATGTGGATGATATAATGGTGTGTAGTACTACTGAAGAAGCTTGTGCACATGATACTCAGAAATTGCTATTGGTTTTAGCGGAAAATGGCCATAAAGTGTCGAAAGCAAAACTGCAGTTAGTCCAAACTACCATTAAATATTTAGGTCATGACATTACTTGTGGAACAAGAGCTCTCTCTAAAGACCGTATAAACACCATCCAAAATCTTCCTAGACCTGTTACAAAGCAACAGGTTATGTCTGTATTAGGCATTCTAGGATACTGCCGGCAATGGATTTTAAACTTTGCTGAAAGAGCACAGCCTTTGCAAACTTTAGCGAACACCCCTGGCCTCCCCCTTTCTGGTCAGGTACAATGGAATGAACAGGCTGAGAAGGCTCTGTGTGACTTAAAAAGTGCACTACTTTCTGCGCCAGCTTTAGGACTCCCTGACTATTCTCGTCCATTCACTCTCTTTGTGGACGAAAAGGGGGGATATATGAATGCAGTACTAACACAGCTCCATGGAGAAAAACAAAGGCCAATAGCCTATTTTTTGAAAAAATTGGATCCAGTGGTTGCGGGACTTCCAACATGTCTCAGAGCAGTAGCAGCCACAACAGAGGCCGTGCTAGCCAGTACAGATATAGTGCTCATGAGCCCCCTAGCGGTAAAAGTGCCTCACGCCGTACACTCCATTTTAGTACAGGCTAAAACCTCACATCTCACTGCTGCTAGGGCAATACACTATCAAAATGTACTCTGTACGTTGTCAAACGTTACCATAGAAAGGTGCTCCACCTTAAATCCAACTACTCTTCTTCCAACTGAAGAGGAAGGGGAGCCCCACAACTGTCATGACGAAATAACTAAGGTTATAAAACCTAGACCAGACCTACAGGAAACACCCTTAGGAACAGGGGAGATAATGTTTGTGGATGAATGTTCCTTACGATTGGAAAATGGAACACTTTCAACCAGCTATGCAGTGGTCAAAGGTGGCCACCTGCTGGAAGCAAACCGAATTTCTTCAAGTTTAAGCGAGCAGGCAGCTGAGTTGATAGCTCTCACCCGAGCTTGTCAGTTGTCAGAGGGAAAAATTGTAACTATCTATACTGATTCTAGATATGATTTTGGAGTCTGCCATGATCATGGGGCATTATGGAAACTCAGGGAATTCAAGACCAGTACTGGCAAGCCCATTCAGCATCAAAAACTAATAGAATCCCTCCTAGAAGCTATAACCAAGCCATCAAAATTGGCAATAGTTAAATGCCAAGCCCATACTGGAAAACAAGATCCCATTAGTAAAGGAAACGAACTGGCCGATCACTTTGCTAAACAAGCTGCTTATGATAATACCCATCCATCCATCCATTTTCCAACCCGCTGAATCCGAACACAGGGTCACGGGGGTCTGCTGGAGCCAATCCCAGCCAACACAGGGCACAAGGCAGGAAACAATCCTGGGCAGGGTGCCAACCCACCGCAGGACACACACAAACACACCCACACACCAAGCAAACACTAGGGCCAATTTAGAATCACCAAACCACCTAACCTGGAATGTGGGAGGAAACCCACGCAGACACGGGGAGAACATGCAAACTCCACGCATCAAACCCAGGTCCCCAGATCTCCCAACTGCGAGGCAGCAGCGCTACCCACTGCGCCACCGTGCCGCCATGATAATACCCCATTTTCTTTATTCCAACAGACAGATGACAGAGATTCCGGTAATTTAGTCATTTCTTTACAGAGTTCAGCTTCAGAAAAAGAAAAAAGAAACTGGTCTAAGGAAGGATCATTGGTCGACGAGATCTGGACATATAAGCAAACTAAAAAACCTTTCCTTCCTAAAGCTTCTTTTCCAGGTATGGCAAAAATTGCACATGGCCTGGATCACGCTGGAAAGGATGCAATGGTTCAAGAGGTTGAGAGACATTAGGAAGCAGTAGGCTTCTCTAGATACGCAGAGCAATTCTGCAAATGCTGTGCAGTATGTCAGAAATTTAATGTAGGAAAGGGTATTCAGGTAAGTCCCGCCGTTACACTTGACCCAATGGGTCCATTCGAACACCTTCAAATGGACTTCAATGAATTAACACCATCAAAGGGGTACCGATACTGTTTAGTAATTGTTGACGTGTTCTCCCGATGGGTGGAAGCTTTCCCTTCCAAACATGCAGACGCCAAAACTGTGGCAAAAGCTTTGATAAAGGAAATCATTCCAAGATGGGGAATACCACAGAAATTGCAGACTGATAATGGTAGTCATTTTGTGAATTCTGTAATTAATGAATTGACTACTTGGCTCCAGGTAAATGTACATCATTATTGCAAATGACATCCTCAAAGTTGGGGTATAGTAGAGAGATGCAATGGTACCTTGAAATCTAAATTGGCTAAAATCTGTGAGCAAACAAATTTAACTTGGCCTGATGCTCTACCCCTGGCCTTGTTGGGATTAAGGGGAAGAACACATCGGCATTTAGGGCTGTCGCCATTCGAAATTCTGACCGGACGGCCCATGCCAGTCGGCATGGTCATAGGTAATGTTAATCTGCATACTGTGGACAATGATCTTCTTTCCAGTCTTACAGGTCTCCGAGCTTCTCTGAAGGAAGTCCACGAGCAGGTTAATCAGGCCTGGAGAACTAGTCCTCCATCAAAGGACTCCCCGATTCCATTGGGAACCTGGATTCTGGTTAGAGAAACTCGAAGGAAACATTGGCACCAACCTCGGTGGAGAGGACCGTTCCAAGTTCTGCTGTCGACACAAGACGCTGTTAAAGTTGAGGGACTGCCTGCCTGGATTTATGCCTCACATTGCAAAAGATGGCACCCTTGATTGTTGTACTACTATGTCTTTCCTTTCCCTTGTCGACTGCCCTGGTCACCTTGACTTTCCCTTTAGGAATCACCACATCAGTTCAGGTTGATTTCTGTTCTATTATCAACTGTGGGACTGGTCAACAAGTCCAGTGGACCTGGTCTGACAAATATGTGTGTGTAACTGTTACAAACTCTGGATTTGGAAGTAACTGTGATGAGTGGAAATGGGTTTTTGCTAATACTGGAACTGATGACTGGGGTTATCAACCCTATAAGGCCCAAAAGTATGGTCTGAAATATCGGTTTTCTATTATAAAAAGACATGCCCCTCATGAATGTGCCGAAAACCAATGGTTTATGTCCACTTTTGGGTCCTGGGGCCAATGGCTTAAGTCAGTTTTCATTTCTCTTACAATTGCTTTTATCGTTTTCCTGCTTGTAGCTTGCTGTATTGTTCCCTTGATAAGATACACTGTATCCAAGTATTTTACTGCCTCTATGGCAAAAGCTTATTTATTACACGAAGAAAAAATGCTACAGATCACCACAGCCACCCCACACTCCTCCGCCCACTCCACTCCATCCCCCTCTCCTACCCTTTCCCGCTCAACTCTCCCCTGATCAAGTATTTTTTGTTTGCTCAAAAGGGGGGAATGTGGAAGATGAATGTTCTCTTCGTTCCCTTGTACTAATCCATGTCTGAGAAGTTAAGCAGTAGTAAGCTTTACGAAACCATACATTATGTAAAAGCATGCTTTGATGAGCAAACAGAAAAATATTTGTCCAAGGGACTCAAGGTCTAAGCATTCCAAACATGAGTCTGCCTTATCTCCTTTCCTCTTATCATGAAAGGCCTGCGCCTGCCTACTTTATTATTTTTCTCTTTGCAGCTGCAAGCCACCAATATCTTTGCTACAAAGCTTAAAACTTCAGTCAAGGACACGGTGTACTTTGAGAGGGCTAAGCAGATCATTGTTTTAGAAATGAAGCTGCTTGAAACTTCAACCTTGAGAGATGACTGTTGCATTCCATAATGATATTAAATCACACGTTCTAGGGGTATAAAACTTTGCCCCACCTGACAGATGGGGTTCAGAAGAGCCCTGACGCTCTCAAGTAATATTGATTGCCTGCTTTCTGAAACTCTGCTCACTGTGACGCTGAAGAATAAAAGCTGCTATATAACCATAACTTGTCTGAGTCTTGTCCACAGAGACAACTGTTAACTAATTAATTTTGTAGCATTTGCACCTGTGTAAGCACATCATTTAGAAACTAATGTTAAAAACTGAGTAATATTAATTTGCTTCACGGAACAAAACATTGCTGGATGTTCTCAGAGAAAGATAAACATCTTCTAATGTTCTAAATGTCATTGATGTGGTACAATAAGAACACTAGCTACACACTGAACAAAGTCAAGAAATTAGTTAGAGTGAGGACCTGTAGCCACTGTGGCCCTTCAAATGGAAATTTTGAGATCTCTAATATAAAGGTACCTCTTACCTCAATATACAGTACATCATGGTGCACCAGTAAATTGCGAGAAATAAACTGAACAAAATGGGTTTATTCAGTGTCTGCTACTGCATTGACTGTTTTGTCCAACATAAGTAAGTAAGTAAAATTTATTTATAGAGCACCTTTCACAGACATGACATCACAAAGCACTATACAACAATAAAACAAATAGAGGTGCCATCCAACCATAACAAAATAAGAAAAATAAAAAGAACAAATACAAAAAATAACAAGAACAAAACTAAAAATAAACTAAACATCAAAACAGAGACTACTCAGCTGTGTTCAAAAGCCTTCTTAAACAAAAATGATTTAAGTTACTTACTAAAAGATGTACTCAACACTAACAGAAGACCATTCTACAGACTTGGTGCAACAGACTGAAATACACAATTCCCACGTAGCTTGAGCCGGGTACGAGAGATGACTAAGAGGCCCTGTTGCCCAGACCTAAGTGTCCAACAGGCTGTATGGCGGTACAGGAGGCCTGTGATATACTGAGGGCTTGAAATCCCATTTCTATGGAAGCTAGATTCAACCCAAAAAATAACATACTAACTCTTAATTCTGACTTAGTATATCATAATTATGTTTTATTATCTCACATTTTGATTTTTTTTCCTTTTTTGTTTGGCAGAAATGGGCCTCCGTGTTTCAAAAGTCCAGAGTACTTTGGACTACATATCACTGAAAACCTCAGTCGTAGATTTATTTATTTTTTGACACCTCCAATGGGAAAGAAAGAAGAAAAGTTAGGAAGGTTTAAAGTGAGAATTTTAGACTCTGAAGACATTAGAACATTAAAACAATTTTGACGAGAACAGGCCATTCAGCCCAACAAGCTCATTGATCCTATTCACCTAAATTCTCCAAAGTAACATTGAATTTTAACCGTCCATAAAGTCCTACTTTCTGCTTGCCATAATACTTGGTAACTTATTCAATATGTCTGTGTTATGTGTGTGAAGAAAACTTTCTAACACTTTTTGTGAAGTTTACTCTTAACAAGTTTCCAATTATTTCCTCATGTACATGTTAAGGAATTTATTTTAAGTGACAGCCAGGATCCACTCTACTAATTTCCTCCCATAGCTTTAAGCATACATTTCAAACAAAGAAACAACCATTAATTATTTAATAAGCTGTAGTTTACTAATACTTTACAGTAAAAGTAGGCTGTGAATACAAAACTACACTTGAATATTTGTGCTCACTGTAGGATGAGAGCAAGGCATTGTTTCCTGCCTGCTTCAGAGTTCCGAGTTTTAGTCCTGGCTTGTGTGGAGTTGGCATATTTTCTCAATCACTGTTTGAAATGTCCATTTAACTGGTGACTCAAAACTGGCCATATGTAAATGTGTGTGTGTGTGTACCGTACGATGAACTGGCATACGAATTAGGGATGATTTCTGCCTTGTGCCAATGGGGTAGTGCTGAGCCGGTTCTAATGCCCTTAACCTTGGACTCACTTGATGAAAGATAGATTTTTGGGGGTTATAGCATGTTCATAAACCTAACAAATGAATAATAAATGTTGAGCAAGCATATTCGGTCACATCAACATAAGCTGACTGGCATTAAGCAATTCTTGAAGAATTTATTTTTGAAATATTAACAGTGAATACTGTTTATTACTAATGGATTTTTTTGCATTAGGTATTGAGGCAAAAATGCATTTGTTGAGCCAAGCTTAGCAGATTAGCTAACACAAGGTGAAGTTCAACTTCCTCCATAATGTATACTTAAATAATTCATTGCTTTCCATATTAAAAAGGAAAAAGAGACCAGATATTCTTCTTGTAGATATGCTTCCAGTCTTCTAGAACCTTTCAAAACGTTGCAGCTTGCTACGTATTAAACAATGAGGCTGCTGATTTTAACATCAATTAATATCTTATATTTTAGGTCTTGATTATCTCAAATTTCTGTTCTTATTTGCATGTCTTTACGGTATTCTGTGCAGCCAATATTTTGTTCCAGTGTTCAGCACTACTGTCTCAGACTCCAGAAGACTGTTATTGAATCCCGGGACCCCAGTAATATCTCTGGGAAGTTTGTATATTATTCCAGATTCAATGTGGGTTTTTCAAAAGATAGGGGTGTTACACTAACATGAGTCTTTAATGCCTTATTTAAAGAAAACAACATGTGCAACTTAAGAAAAGGGGGTTCCATTCAGTTCTGAGCCCAGCATAGCTCATTCTTTCCTCTTCCTCTAATGGTACGTGTGAGTGTGCCCTGTGATGTCCTGGCATCCATCCGTGGTTGGTTCCTATCTTGTGACCAATGCTGCTAGGATAGACTCAGGCTCTCTATGGCCCTTAAGCATGGATTAAGCAGGTTTGGTAAAGGGATGAATAGTCCTGGGTTAACAACGACCACCACCAGTACTGCTAGCCAACAGGGTGCTGGCAGAAATTGGGCTGCTGTTGGCCGAAGAAGAAGACATTGTGATCTGTACAGTAAGAGTAGGGAGCAGGTTGAGGAGACCCTGGAGAGGTGAAGATATGCTCTAGAGAGGAGAAGAATGAAGGTCAGTAGGAACAAGACAGAATACATGTGTGTAAATGAGAGGGAGGTCAGTGGAATGGTGAGGCTGTAGGGAGTAGAGTTGGTGAAGGTGGATTAGTTTAAATACTTGGGATCAACAGTCCAGAATAATGGGGATTGTGTAAGAGAGGTGAAAAAGAGAGTGCAGGCATTGGGGAATGGGTGGAGAACAGTGTCAGGAGTGATTTGTGACAGACGGATATCACCAAGAGTGAAAGGGAAGGTCTACAGGATGGTAGTGAGACCAGCTATGTTATATGGGTTGGAGACGGTGGCACTGACCAGAAAACAGGAGACAGAGCTGGAGGTACCAGAGTTAAAGGTGCTAAGATTTGCATTGGGTGTGACAAGGATGGATAGGATTAGAAATGAGTACATTAGAAGGTCAGCTCAAGTTGGACGGTTGGGAGACAAAGTCAGAGAGGCGAGATTGTGTTGGTTTGGACATGTGCAGAGAAGAGATGCTAGGTATATTGGGAGAAGGATGCTAAGGATATACAGTAGCTGCCAGGCAAGAGGAAAAAAGGAAGGCCTAAGCAAAGGTTTATGGATGTGGTGAGAGAGGACATGCAGGTGATGGGTGTAACAGAGCAAGATGCAGAGGACAGAAAGATATGGAAGAGGATGATCCGCTGTGGAGACCCCTAACAGGAGCAGCCGAAAGAAGAAGAAGTGGTAAAAGGATGAATGAATTTGGAATCAAATTTTGTTATATTTCACTTCATTCTTATTTATCTAGATAGATATTTAGTCATTCATATAAGTTCACTTGCTTAAGTTTTGCTCTCAGTTCTTATTTTAAGACTAGTACATGGTGAATAAACATTGATTCAGTAATTGATTATATCCATAGTATTGTATCTGCAAAACAGAAAATAGTAAATAGACTGTAAATAATATTTACTTGAAGAAAAATATTATCAAACTTTAAGTGGTTATAGTGAATCAAATGTGAATTTATGTTTTCTTCTGACGGGTATGTAGTGTACCAGAAACAGCACCCTGAGGGTCCTCTTTTCCCTCTGTTTTGATTTACCCCATTTCTTTAATGCTCTTGCCTGCATTTGATACCCTCAAAAGGGGCACATTCACATAAATCTGGAAGATGGAAACAATGGCAGAAGTATTTTGGAAAGGAAAGAACACCCATTTACTTCTTTTACAAATCTGCCTATGGTGTTAACCTTAACCTTAACTTAATACACATATAATAAGAAAGAAATCAAAGGAGAAACTAACTAACAAGCAAGATGAAAAAGTGAAAGGGCATTCTTGTATTTAAGACACTGCTACACCAAACATTTCATTCATCCATTATAGTCCTTGTGGTACCACAGCCTATCTAGAAAGCACACCACTGCATGGCACACACGCTCACTCACATTTCACCAATGTTGTTATTAGGAAGCCGCATTAACCACTGTTCTTTAGTGCCATCTACAGGAGTGAACATATTGAAATGACAACATGAACTGTGAAACACATCACCATATGTGTGAAAATAAAGGCCCTATAAACCATCCATCCATCCATTTTCCAACCCACTGAATCCGAACACAGGGTCACGGGGATCTGCTGGAGCCAACACAGGGCACAAGGCAGGAACCAATCCCAGGCAGGGTGCCAACCCACCGCAGGGCCCTATAAACCTATACACATAATTCCCTCATTCTATAACCATGTATTATGAAGACAAACAATAGAATGAAAAATTTGTTTAAAGAAAAAAAGTACACTTTTCAATGAGTATAAAAATGCAAAGAGCCTTGATTTGTTAATAAAAGTTCCAGTTAAATGCAGTGGTTTAATGCTTGTTTTTCTTTTCTATGCAGTCATCAGTGTGTATATTATTACAGTCATATTAAGGGTACTGCTCTGTTGTTTCTTTATTGAACACAGCAGAATCATTTACATTTATTTGCTTAGCAAATACTTTTTCCAAAGAGATATAAAAAATATGAGATCATCATAGTTGAGTAAACATCATTCTGGGGGACTCTTTCGGAAAAAGTGTTACAGGACAAGGGTACAAAGTTGATCATCACAAGTGAAGATCTAAGAGCGAAATACAACCTAGTGAGAATTCCAAGGTCAGAAAAACTTAACAGCTAAAATCAGTTAAATAGAAATTCACCAAACAAATAGGTGGCATCAAATCTCCAGATGCCATCATAGCAGACATGATTGTTTCAGAAGGAACACAGGACCTCACAAGTTTCTTCATATATATACTGTGTGTGTGTGTATGTGTGTGTGTGTGTGTGTGTGTGTGTGTGTGTGTGTGTGTGTGTGTGTGTGTGTGTGTACAACCCCAAATCAGAAAAAGTTGGGACAGTGTGGAAAATGTGAATAAAAAAAGAAAAAAGCAAGTTATAAATTCTCCTCAAATTTTATTTCATTGCAGACAGTATGAACACAAAATAATTCATGTTTTTTTTTGTCAACATCATTTGATTTGTAAATAAATATCCATTCTTGCCATTCAGGCTTGCAACACATTTCAAAAAAAGTTGGGATGGGGGCAATTAAGGGGTAGTAATGAGGTATAATAACTAAATAATGATGTGATTTGAAACTGGTGATGTTAACAGGTGATTGCAATCATGATTCAGTACAAAAGCAGCATCGAGGAAAGGCCTACTCCTTTAGGAACAAAGATGGGCAGAGGATCACCAGTTTGCCACCAAGTGCGGGCAAAAATCTTTGAAATGATGAAGAAAAACGTTTCTCAAAGACAGATAGGAAGAGATTTGGGCATTTCTCCCTCTACAGTGCATAACATAGTGAAAAGAATCAGGGAATGTGGAGAAATTACCGTGCACAAAGGCCAAGGGCGCAAGCCTAAACTGAATGGCCGTGATCTCCGAACCCTCAGACGGCACTGCATTAAAAACCATCATTCATCAATAAATGATATACAGTGGTGTGAAAAACTATTTGCCCCCTTCCTGATTTCTTATTCTTTTGCATGTTTGTCACACAAAATGTTTCTGATCATCAAACACATTTAACCATTAGTCAAATATAACACAAGTAAACACAAAATGCAGTTTGTA
This sequence comes from Erpetoichthys calabaricus, assembly GCF_900747795.2. Taxonomy (NCBI): domain Eukaryota; kingdom Metazoa; phylum Chordata; class Cladistia; order Polypteriformes; family Polypteridae; genus Erpetoichthys; species Erpetoichthys calabaricus. The sequence continues at coordinate 156,217,693 of NC_041396.2, forward strand.
AATGGTGGTTTTTATTATTTAGGGAGAAAAAAAAATCCAAACCTACATGGCCCTGTGTGAAAAAGTAATTGCCCCCTGAACCTAATAACTGGTTGGGCCACCCTTAGCAGCAATAACTGCTCAAGCGTTTGCGATAACTTGCAATGAGTCTATTACAGCGCTCTGGAGGAATTTTGGCCCACTCATCTTTGCAAAATTGTTGTAATTCAGCTTTATTTGAGGGTTTTCTAGCATGAACTGCCTTTTTAAAGTCATGCCATAGCATCTCAATTGGATTCAGGTCAGGACTTTGACTAGGCCACTCCAAAGTCTTCATTTTGTTTTTCTTTAGCCATTCAGAGGTGGATTTGCTGGTGTGTTTTGGGTCATTGTCCTGTTGCAGCACCCAAGATCGCTTCAGCTTGAGTTGACGAACAGATGGCCGGACATTCTCCTTCAGGATTTTTTGGTAGACAGTAGAATTCATGGTTCCATCTATCACAGCAAGCCTTCCAGGTCCTGAAGCAGCAAAACAACCCCAGACCATCACACTACCACCACCATATTTTACTGTTGGTATGATGTTCTTTTTCTGAAATGCTGTGTTCCTTTTACGCCAGATGTAACGGGACATTTGCCTTCCAAAAAGTTCAACTTTTGTCTCATCAGTCCACAAGGTATTTTCCCAAAAGTCTTGGCAATCATTGAGATGTTTCTTAGCAAAATTGAGACGAGCCCTAATGTTCTTTTTGCTTAACAGTGGTTTGCGTCTTGGAAATCTGCCATGCAGGCCGTTTTTGCCCAGTCTCTTTCTTATGGTGGAGTCGTGAACACTGACCTTAATTGAGGCAAGTGAGGCCTGCAGTTCTTTAGACGTTGTCCTGGGGTCTTTTGTGACCTCTCGGATGAGTCGTCTCTGCGCTCTTGGGGTAATTTTGGTCGGCCGGCCACTCCTGGGAAGGTTCACCACTGTTCCATGTTTTTGCCATTTGTGGATAATGGCTCTCACTGTGGTTCGCTGGAGTCCCAAAGCTTTAGAAATGGCTTTATAACCTTTACCAGACTGATAGATCTCAATTACTTCTGTTCTCATTTGTTCCTGAATTTCTTTGGATCTTGGCATGATGTCTAGCTTTTGAGGTGCTTTTGGTCTACTTCTCTGTGTCAGGCAGCTCCTATTTAAGTGATTTCTTGATTGAAACAGGTGTGGCAGTAATCAGGCCTGGGGGTGGCTACGGAAATTGAACTCAGGTGTGATACACCACAGTTAGGTTATTTTTTAACAAGGGGGCAATTACTTTTTCACACAGGGCCATGTAGGTTTGGATTTTTTTTCTCCCTAATAATAAAAACCATCATTTAAAAACTGCATTTTGTGTTTACTTGTGTTATATTTGACTAATGGTTAAATGTGTTTGATGATCAGAAACATTTTGTGTGACAAACATGCAAAAGAATAAGAAATCAGGAAGGGGGCAAATAGTTTTTCACACCACTGTAACTGCATGGGCTCAGGAATACTTCAGGAAGTCACTCTCAAGCACTACAGTACGTAGTTACATTAGGAAATGCCAGCTAAAACTGTACTGTGCCAAAAGGAAGCCCTACATAAATAGTGTCCAGAAGCGCCGTTGACTTCTCTGGGGTCGGAGGCATCTGGGATGGTCCATTGTGCAGTGGAAACGTGTATTGTGGTCAGACGAATCGGTTTTTCACATCTTTTTTGGAAGAAATGGACGCCGTGTGCTGCGGACCAAAGAGAAAAAGGACCTTCCAGACTGTTACCAGATACAAGTCCAAAAGCCAGGGTCTGTCATGGTATGGGGTTGTGTCAGTGCCTTCGGCAAAGGTAACTTGCACTTCTGCGATGGCACCATCAATGCTGAGAAGTATATCTCAGTTTTGGAGGAACAAATGCTGCCTTCAAGACGACGTCTTTTCCAGGGACGCCCATGCTTATTTCAGCAAGACAATGCCAAACCACATACTGCACGCATAACAAAGGCATGGCTGCATAAGAAGAGGGTGCGGATGCTTGACTGGCCTGCCTGCAGCCCTGATTTGTCTCCTATAGAGAATGTTTGGCACATTTTGAAACGAAAAATGCATCAACGAAGACCCCGTACTGTTGCGCACCTAAAACGTTCTTTGCAGGAAGAATGGGACAAACTAACACCTGCAACACTTAGTCACTTGATTTCTTCAATGCCTAAACATCTTGTAAGTGTTGTTAAAAGACAGGGGAACTGTACAAAGTGGTAAATGCTGTACTGTCCCAACTTTTTTTGAAATGTGTTGCAAGCCTGAATGGCAAGAATGGATATTTATTTACAAATCAAATGATGTTGACAAAAAAAACATGAATTATTTTGTGTTCATACTGTCTGCAATGAAATAAAATTTGAGGAGAATTTATAACTTGCTTTTTTCTTTTTTTATTCACATTTTCCACACTGTCCCAACTTTTTCTGATTTGGGGTTGTATATGTATATATATATATATATATATATATATATATATATATATATATATATATATATATATATATATATATATATATATATATATATATATATATATATATATAATATACACACAGTATATACATACACATACAGTATATACCCAACAGCCACAACATTAAAACCACCTGCCTAATATTGTGTAAATCTGCCTCGTGCCACCAAAACAACTCTGACCCATCAAAACATGGACTTCACATGTCCTGTGGTATTTGCCAAGACGTTAGTAGCAGATCCTTTAAGACCTGTAAGTTGTGAGATGGGCCCTCCATGGATCAGACTTGTTTTTCCAGCACATCCCACAGGCACTAAATAGAATTGAGATCTGTGGAATTTTGTGTCCAAGTCAACACTTGAATGTCTTTGTCATGTTTCTTAAACCATTCCTGAACAAGTTTTGGAGTGTGACTGGGTACACTGTCCTCATGATATAGGCTACTGCCATCAGTGAAGACCATTGCCATGAAGTGTACATGATCTGCAGCAGTCTTTAGGTAGGTGGTATGTGTCAAAGTAACATCCACATGAATGCCAGGAGCCAAGGTTTCCCAGAAGAACATTGCCCAGAGCATCACAATGCCTCCACTGGCTTCGCTGTCTTTCCATAGTGCATCCTGCTGCCATCTCTTCCCAAAGTAAAGGACACACAAGCACCTGGTTGTCCACATGATCTCAAATAAAATCTGATTAATCAGACCAGACCACCTTCTTCCATTGCTCCATGGTCCAGGTTTAATTCTCATATGCCCATTTTAGATGCTTTTGATGGATGGGCAATCTGATTGATCTGCAACTATGAGCCCCATACACAGCATGCATTGTGTGTTTTGAAAGCTTTCTCATGCACATCAATGAGCCTTTTCAGCACATGACCCTGTCACCAGTTCACCAGTTGTAGTTCCTTGGACCACTTTTGTTAGGTACTAACCACTTCATACAGGAAACAACCTAAAAAACCTGCCATTTTGGAGATTCTGAGACCCAGTCATCTAGCCATCTCAATTTGGCCCTTCTCAAAGCCGCTTATATCCTTAAGCTTGCCTGTTTTTACTGCTTACAACACGTCAACTACATACATACATACATACATACATACATACATACATACATACATACATACATACATACATACATACATACATACATACATACATACATACATTTTGTAGACAATTACCAAGGATTTGAATTTGATACATGCTGCTACATGGAAACAATGTAGTGATCTGAAAAGAGGAAGGACACGTGCCCACCTCAGCTGGTTCAACACCAAATATGTCACTTCATTTTTAATCATTTGCAGGGTTTGGTGACACATGCCAGTACTCCTGCCAGCAGAGAGCTGCAGTAGAGCAGACATGACAAGACCAAAATCTGGACTAAGAGTTGTGGTGCATACTCTGTCATATATGGTCTGATGTTGCATATGTTCTATAAAGTGAATGTATTAGACCAAGAGACAGTTGCAACGTGGTCAGTGAAGGGCAACCGGTCATCAATCACCGCCCAAAGATAGTGTAGAGTCTTAGTGGGTGCAATGACAAGCCAAGCTGAACAGAAATGTTGATGCTGAATAGATGAACAAATTGGGATAATAACAAGGTCTGTCTTTGCCAGGTTGAAGTGGAGATAATGCTCCTTCATCCAGGTTGCAATATCAGTGAGACATGTAGAGATTCTAGTGGATACTATGTGGTCCTCTAGAGGGAACAACAGGTTCAGCTGCATAGCACTGATATGAGAAACCACAGGAATGGATAATTTGACCTAGTGAAGAGGAAAATAGAGAGAAGAGGACTCAGCACGAATCCTGGGGGCACCCCTGTGCATGCCTGACACACCCTTGACATCACTCCTTGGCAGGACACAGTGGGATCTGTCCAAGAAGTAGGTCTCAAAAAAACCAGAGGGAAGTCCTGATGACACCAAGGTCAAAAAAGGTGGCATGGAGAATCTGATGGTTGACCATGTCAAAGGCATAGAAGAGATCTACAAGGAAGAGAACAGAAGGCATGTAGGTAGCTCTAGCTAGTCATAACATGTTGATAACAATCAGCTTGTTGGAATGGCTCCTTTTAAAGCCTGTCCTTACCCATTTTATGTCATATTGAGATAAGAGTTACAAGGATAACTGACTGTTCCCTTATTATATTGAATTAATCAGTTTTCTGAATTTCTGGATGATATAGCGATGTCCACTTGAGGCTTTGTTGATCACTTTTTGAAAGCATTACAAACTGCTGCAACTTATGTAGGAGATATAATTTTGTAGCCTAAAATTTTATGAACATACAGAACAAGTACACCTATATTCTTAAACCTACTTAGAAAGAGTTTAAACTTATGAAGATGGAAATAAAATTTGTACCTCATATCGCTGCAAAATTATTTCAGAGAATGTGTTTATTTTTTTCAACGTTTGATGAGAATTTTCATTGTAATGTTTGTTAAAAAAGTCAATCAAAGCTGTTTTTTTTTGAAGTTTCAAAAAAATGGGAAGATTTTAGTACAGACTTTCAGATTTCCTTGTAATACATTGAACCACAAAACAATTTCTTCAATCTAGAAAAAGTAGTGCCACAGTTTCCATTACATATAAATGATTATTTATTAACGACATAGAGTGGAATAAATAAATGGAGAACACAGTAACAACACACAGTGGACCAGGACTAGGAGCAGTAGGAGTAGAGAAGACACAGTTTAGAGTTGAGCAACTTACCAAACCTTGTTCTTCAGTTAGAAGTTTCAAATAAGAAACAAAGAAGAGGGAATATGGTGTTAAGAGTAAAAATCTGATTAATGTAAAAAATGGCAAGTTTGTTTGATTTTTTAAATAAAAATTATAAGCTTTGCTTTTTTCCTTACTCTTTTGAAGTTTAGTGAAATTAATAGGTGAATAGGGTCAATATTGTTACATGTACTGTAGAAGGTCATATTCCTTCTGTTTCTCTGCATTGAAAAGATATTATTAAAATTGCTGTCAATAATATTATTTTCATAAAAATAACGATCATTTAGTGTAAAGTGTGGACATGTTTATTTTGGAGGATTAATTTTAAACAGCTATTTTGGTTTAACATCCAAGATTCCTATCAACCTCGGCCGCAAGTTAAGCCATAGGCCATCTGCTGAAGCAAGTAAGAGACAAAGAGCTGGTGAACCGCTTATCCTTCCTTTCTTCACCAGAGTGCCCCAGAAAACACTTCTTCTGAGGATGTGATACTATCTGTGTTTTCTGCACCTGTTTATACTTGACAAGTTCAACTAGTGTATAGAAAAGTCAAACAAAATTAATTTTCTTTTCCCCTGTTCTCTTTCTCATTGATTAGGAGTGGACAAAAGTGTTGATTTCAGTAACAGTTAGGGACCACTTCTCAGGGATTGTGTACCTCCTGCAGAAAACGGCCTTAGTCACCACTCTCATGACCACTGATTCCCCCACCCACTCCCATTGGGCTAAACCCACCATATCTATTACTGGGCTGCCTGCCGGCCTACTCTTTATATTTTGAGCAACAAGATTCCAACCTGTCATCTACATGCCAGGAAAAACTTGACTTGGCTTCTACCAGCTTTGCCGTGACTCATATTTGCAGCTACAGACTGCATTTCAACCTGGCAGCAGTTGCTTACTTAGCGGGACAGTGAACTATATAAAAAACCTTGGAAAGGTATAGCGGTTTAGAGGGTCCTTATTTACAAGTATACAAAATACAAAGAGCAAAGTAGGACTATGAAGTGAAATGGGAGCACAGTTTCAGAATTGTGATTCAGGGTGCGGACCATCATGAGGCATGTAGGGAATGCTACACAAGTCCCCAACACTGCAGGCTCATTTTCAGATATGCCAAACCAACATTACTCCAGTTACAAGTTGAGAACATGCAGCCTTCCACAATGCTGTTGCTAAAGAAAACTAATATGTCTTAATGAGTTCCACTCACATCTGTTGCCACAAATTGCTAGCAGCATCTCACATCAATAACACTTCCAGGATCCACTGGCCAACTTCAGTTTGTCTATCACAATGACCACATCTCTGAGCTGACAATGCCACTGATCTGCTTACAGGCAAAATAGACTTACTGTTTATTCAATACACTTTTGCCTTCACCATTATTGATTCTTCAAAGCTTCTCCTAAAATTTAAGAGATGTAGATTATATCTGCTGCATTTTCAGACAACATGTGGTGAAAATGAGTCCATTAACACTGTGACCTCAGCCCTGCATAGTCTTCACTCATCAACACACATCTTTATAAGACCACATATACAAGTAAGAATGAGACAGTAGCTCTAACAATGGGCTTTTTCAGAAATTTGGCTATGGACATCATCCACACCAAAAAAAAAACTGGAACTTCACATCCCAGTTAGCATTAATAGAGCAGATGTGGTGTTTCAGATTCTTTATGTTTCTTGAACTTACACCACTAAGGTCATCCTAAAAAAGTGTGCAGGTCTTCACTTTTTCAATTGTCTAATAACATTCAGGGTGAATAAAAGGATACACTTAAAATTTTAGTGCACCAAAAAGTTTGATTCATTGCCAATACTGTGTGTCACAATTAAATGGAACAGAAAGCCTCTTCAAAAGTGAGAGACATCTGCTCATAAACTCATGGCATGTGACTTACTAGCAACTGAAGAGATTTACACCAGATGCTGTGGTAATAAATTCCGTTTGATAGCAAAAAGTTCTAACTACCCCAATGACGCTATTTCTTCTCCTGACAGATGATAACATACAATCAAAATCCAGAACAACACATTTATAACATGTCAAGGAATGGCTGGGAACACCTCCATAGTCTGAGTTCCATCCTTGACATTTTTACATATTGTCATGTGTTATATTTCAAATAATTTCATTTTATTTATATTTTATTTTATTGTTAACTTAGATAGCAAATAAAAATAAGAATTTCAATGTAATAACTTATTTGTTAAACCTGAACTTGAAGTCACTTTAGGGCCCTATAAAAGTTAATTGTATGCAACTTTGGATAAGTGAAGTAAACAAAAAACGGACGTATTGTGCTGGGCTGAAAGGCCTGTTTCCACCATTTTTAAATCACACATAAATATATACAAAACGTTTTCTTTTCCAATATAAATACATGTATGGCAGAAACGTTCCCTTTGAGAGCATGGTAAACAGTAACAAAACAAGCGAGTTAAAATTCAGTTATATTTGCTTATTGATTACATATACAAAGAATAATTTTTACCATAATTCAAACTGATAATAAAATCCTACCCTGCCTAAGTTTCTATTTCGATATTGCGAGATTTTTGAGACCTCGACAACCTCCTAACTGCTCTGTGTGCCAACACTCTGTTAACACAAGCATGGACTGGTTGTCCCCTGCCGGTGCAACTGCAAGTTTCTAGGCTCCCCGTGTAACATGTCTGTCACCTGCTGGTTGAGGTGGGGAACATTTAAAACTGGGCCCTGCCTTGGCCTTGTCCTCACATTCTGTCTGCTATCTTGTGCAGAAAGACTATCTTTTCCTTTATTCTGAGAAGGGAGCGAATGCATGACGGCATCATTGTACCTGCTTGAATGCTACTTGTGTTTGAGTGACAGCTCCCGTTTGAAGAAATGCTTTGAGAATGTCCCTGTCTTCACAACAACAAACATGTTTTTTTTTTTGCGAACCTGATTCACCTCCTTCTCTCTGGTGCAAGTCTGTGACCCACACATCACAATATTTTGCAGTAGCTTACCAGTACTATAGCATCACCCTAACTACTATTCTCCTAAATCCATTATCCTTTTTGACTCTTAGTTATTCATCAAATAACAATTTATGAAGAATCGTGGAACAGGTGTCAAAGGTTTTTAGCATTCAGTTAAAATAAAAAAATTCCCTCTAGGAGCCAAAACTATCACCACTTTCTATGAGATATTGAGATGTCAATTATTCTGAATTGATAGGTCAATAATCCTCATTCTTCTAAAACCTTGATCAAAGTTTCTGTGAAACACAGGTGGTTACACAGATAGTAGGAAATGATGTGCTCTCAACCTGGATATTATAGACTGCAATGATTAATTTTTTTGAGCAGTGTAACACCAAATCAATTAAACTTCAGGGATATCAATCTGTCCAGTTAGGTAGCATAAGCGATTGTGAATCAACTTCAACAGATTTGGTGCAAATGAAAGTGACAACAGTAGAACTGGAGAGGCAACAGCAAGACAACCCCCAAAAAAGGAATGGTTTTGCAGGTGGTGGCCACAGACGACTGCCCATTCCTTATCTTTCCTGACTGATTCGTCTCTAGTTTTGCATTTTGCTAGTGTCCTTATAACTACTGGTAGTATGAGGCGATACCTGCAGCCGATTCTGGTTGCACATGTAGTTCAGCTCCTCCAGGATCTCACATCCATATTTGCCATCACAAGAAGTTTTGCTGTGTCTCTCAGCACAGTCTCAAGATCACAGAGGAGATACAAGAGATGGACCATTACACAAGGAGAACTGGACAAGGCCATAGTAGGGCATCAACGCAGCAGCAGGACTGGTATCTGCTCCATTGTGTGAGGAGGAACAGGAGAAGCACTGTCAGAGCCCTACAAAATGAACTCCAGATGGCAACTGGTGTGCATGTTATTTACCAAACTGTCAGAAACAGACTCCATAAGGGTGGCGTGAGGGTCTGACATCCTCTAGTGGGACCTGTGCTCATAGCCCATCACTGTGCAGCTCAATTATAATAATAATACATTTTATTTATACAAGGCGCCTTTTAGAGAACTCAAGGACACCGAACAAACAATAAATAAATAAATGAAGACACAATTATAAACAACTTAAAACATCAGAAAATCTAAAAATTAAAACCAAACAAAACCACTATAATTAGGAGGAAAAAGAAAAAGCCATTTTAAACAGATGTGTTTTAAGTTTACATTTGAAGGATGAATATGATTTGATATTTTGGAGATCCGCAGATAATGAATTCCAGAGCTTGGGAGCAGAACGGCTGAAAGCTCTGCTCCCCATGGTGGTTAGACGAGCGGGAGGGACGGTTAGATGGGTGGAGGAAGAGGATCTAAGGTTGCGGGATGGAATGGCAACATGAAGAAGGTCAGACAGATATGGAGGGGCGAGGTTATGGATGGCCTTAAATGTTAATAGCAGAATCTTAAAATCAATACGAAACTTGATCGGGAGCCAATGAAGCTGCTGCAAGACTGGAGTAATACGGTGAATAGATGGGGTTCGAGTGATGATACGTGCTGCAGAATTCTGGGCTAACTGAAGCTCATGAAGAGATTTATTAGGGAGACCAAAGAGGAGTGAATTGCAGTAGTGCAGCCGAGAAGTGACAAGACTAGGTATGAGGAGTGAGGGAGGGGCGAATGCGATTAATATTACATAGGTGGAAGTAAGCAGACCGGGTGATGTTATTAATGTGACATTGGAAAGATAGAGTACTGTCGAGGATGACACCCAGACTCTTGACCTGAGATGATGGGGAAACAACAGAGTTATCAATAATAAGAGAAAGATTATTGGTTTTGGATAATGATGATTTTGAACCAATGAGGAGAACCTCAGTTTTGTCACTGTTTAATTTAAGAAAATTCAAAGAAAACCAGGATTTAATTTCAGAAATGCAGTCAATAAGCGAGGGTGGTGGAAAAGAGGAGGTGGGTTTACCAGCAAGGTAGAGCTGGGTGTCATCAGCATAACAGTGAAAATTAATGTTATATTTGCGAAAAATATTGCCAAGGGGAAGAAGGTAAATAATAAAAAGAAGTGTCCCCAGGACAGAGCCCTGGGGCACACCAGAAGTAGCAGCGGTGGGTTAGGATGTGAAGGTTTTAAGCTGTATGAACTGAGTGCGGCCTGAGAGGTAGGATCTAAACCAATCAAATGAAGTGTGAGTAATGCCAATCAAAGATAGTCTATTAAGGAGAGTGGTATGACAAATAGTATCAAAGGCCACACTCAGATCAAGGAGGATGAGAATAGTGATTAGACCAGAATCAGCAGCCATAAGGAGGTCATTGGTAATTTTAACAAGTGCCGTTTCTGTACTATGAAGGGGGTGAAAACCAGACTGGAACTTTTCATACAGATTATTGTGAGATAAGTGGGTGTGAAGTTGGATAGCAACTATTTTTTCAAGAATTTTGGAGATAAAGGGCAAGTTAGAAATGGGTGAAAATTATTGAAATTAGTAGGATCAGCACCAGGTTTTTTTAGTATTGGGGTTATAGCAGCAGTTTTGAAAGATGTGGGAATAATACCAGTAGTAAGAGAAGAGTGAATGATGGCAGAAATGAGAGGGACTAGAGAGGGGAGGCAAGCTTTAACCAGAACTGTAGGCAGGGGGTCCAGCTGACAAGTAGATGACTTGGATTTGCAGATGAGATCTAAGATTTCAGAGGAAGTGGGAAGCTGGAAAGAAGAGAAAGAGTGAATAGGCGAGTGTAGTTCAGAAGGAATACAGAGAGGATCTGGACCAAGGTGCTGATGTATCTTTTGGATTTTCTCATTGAAAAAAGACATAAGAGAATTACACAATTGACATTCACTAGAGAATACCACATTTGCCAGCTCCGCTACTAGCTCTCTGTTCTCTTCACAGATGGGAGCAGGTTCACACTGAGCACATGTGACAGATGTGAAAGAGTCTGGAGATGCTGTGGTGAACATTATGCAGCCTGCAACATCATCCAGCAATTCTGGTTTGTTGGTGGGTCTGTGATCATCTAGGGAGGTATATCCTTGGAGGGTCGCAAAGACCTCTATGTGCTAGGCAACGGTACCCTGACTCCTGTTAGGTACCAGGATGAAATCCACAGAACCATTGTCAGACCTTAGGATGGTGCAGTGGGCCCTGGGTTCCTCCTGGTGCAGGACAATGCCCAGCTTCATGTGGCCAGAGTGTGCAGGTAGTTCCTGGAAGACAATTGATGCCATTGACTGGCTTCATATTCACCAGACCTGAATCTAGGATGTTATGTATTGGTGCATCCAATGCCGCCAAGTAGTGCCACAGACTGTCCAGGAGCTCACTGATGCCCTGAACCAGGTCTGGGAGGAGATCCCCCAGGATACCATCCACCATGTCATCGGGATCATGCCCAGACGTTGTCAGGAGTGCATACAGGCACGTGGGGGCCACACACACTACTGAGACACATTGCAAGTTGCCATTGAAGAAATTCACTCAAGTTCAATCAGCCTGTGATTTCAATTTTTAACTTTGATTTTCGGTGTGATGTTGAATCCTGCCCTCACTGGACTGGTGATTTTGGTTTCCATTGACCTTTGTTGCATCATTTTGTTCTGAATGAATTACACAGTATTACTCAGTCAAGACATCCATTTCAATATTCACACATAATTGTTCATTGAGATACAATGTGTCATTTAAGTGTTCAGGAAAAATATTCAATTGAATGAATCATGGTTTCAAGCTGACAAATCACAAAGAAAGAGTATGCTTTCTACAGTTGCCATGGAATAGTTGCATATAGATTTAAAGGATCCTCTTTTCAACATAAGACTACTTAACACTGTTTAGGTGGTGTCTCCAATTTCCACATACTGAGATACATGTCACCTTATAAGCTATAACCTACTGGATGCACTCAGAAACATTTTCCCACTTTTAGATACTAACAATCAGCAATCAATTTTTCTGTCATAGAATATTTATTTGACATTTTACCATTATACATAAAATATAAATTTACAAAATAAATAATATATTTATTAAAGCTGCCTAACGTAATCTTTATTTTGTACACTATACTCTTTGTAATAATAAGATTAATATATTTTATATCAACAAGTAAACGGGAATATTTTATTTAAATGTAATTTTGTAAGAAACCCTTAATGCTGTTACTGACCATATTAAAGCAGTAAAAATGATGGGCATGACACGGTTACCTTCTTGGTTCATATTTAAACAAACTGGCAGTCTGTGGTTTAGTAAATACAGTGGTGTGAAAAACTATTTGCCCCCTTCCTGATTTCTTATTCTTTTGCATGTTTGTCACAGAAAATGTTTCTGATCATCAAACACATTTAACCATTAGTCAAATATAACACAAGTAAACACAAAATGCAGTTTTTAAATGATGGTTTTTATTATTTAGGGAGAAAAAAAATCCAAACCTACATGGCCCTGTGTGAAAAAGTAATTGCCCCCTTGTTAAAAAATAACCTAACTGTGGTGTATCACACCTGAGTTCAATTTCCGTAGCCACCCCCAGGCCTGATTACTGCCACACCTGTTTCAATCAAGAAATCACTTAAATAGGAGCTGCCTGACACAGAGAAGTAGACAAAAAGCACCTCAAAAGCTAGACATCATGCCAAGATCCAAAGAAATTCAGGAACAAATGAGAACAGAAGTAATTGAGATCTATCAGTCTGGTAAAGGTTATAAAGCCATTTCTAAAGCTTTGGGACTCCAGCGAACCACAGTGAGAGCCATTATCCACAAATGGCAAAAACATGGAACAGTGGTGAACCTTCCCAGGAGTGGCCGGCCGACCAAAATTACCCCAAGAGCGCAGAGACGACTCATCCAAGAGGTCACAAAAGACCCCAGGACAACGTCTAAAGAACTGCAGGCCTCACTTGCCTCAATTAAGGTCAGTGTTCACGACTCCACCATAAGAAAGAGACTGGGCAAAAACGGCCTGCATGGCAGATTTCCAAGACGCAAACCACTGTTAAGCAAAAAGAACATTAGGGCTCGTCTCAATTTTGCTAAGAAACATCTCAATGATTGCCAAGACTTTTGGGAAAATACCTTGTGGACTGATGAGACAAAAGTTGAACTTTTTGGAAGGCAAATGTCCCATTACATCTGGCGTAAAAGGAACACGGCATTTCAGAAAAAGAACATCATACCAACAGTAAAATATGGTGGTGGTAGTGTGATGGTCTGGGGTTGTTTTGCTGCTTCAGGACCTGGAAGGCTTGCTGTGATAGATGGAACCATGAATTCTACTGTCTACCAAAAAATCCTGAAGGAGAATGTCCGGCCATCTGTTCGTCAACTCAAGCTGAAGCGATCTTGGGTGCTGCAACAGGACAATGACCCAAAACACACCAGCAAATCCACCTCTGAATGGCTGAAGAAAAACAAAATGAAGACTTTGGAGTGGCCTAGTCAAAGTCCTGACCTGAATCCAATTGAGATGCTATGGCATGACCTTAAAAAGGCGGTTCTTTCTAGAAAACCCTCAAATAAAGCTGAATTACAACAATTTTGCAAAGATGAGTGGGCCAAAATTCCTCCAGAGCGCTGTCAAAGACTCATTGCAAGTTATCGCAAACGCTTGATTGCAGTTATTGCTGCTAAGGGTGGCCCAACCAGTTATTAGGTTCAGGGGGCAATTACTTTTTCACACAGGGCCATGTAGGTTTGGATTTTTTTTTCTCCCTAAATAATAAAAACCACCATTTACAAACTGCATTTTGTGTTTACTTGTGTTATATTTGACTAATGGTTAAATGTGTTTGATGATCAGAAACATTTTGTGTGACAAACATGCAAAAGAATAAGAAATCAGGAAGGGGGCAAATAGTTTTTCACACCACTGTATATGTTCACTTTGTCAAATTCATCTAATATAGCATTTCTTGAAAAGGTTCTTTATGATGGTAACAAACTTGTCAACACCTAGACAATTAATATCTCATATAATAATTGTCAGGTCTACTGTCACCACTTTCTAAGCAGAACCTACTGTTTGGACATATACCTGTGTATGAATGCCAACCAAAGTACTGTAATCTATGGTTAAAATTCATTATATATAACCTGAAATGCATTCGGTCTACATCCAATGAATAATTAACAGAGGTTTATAGTGTACAAGGCAATAAAAGACTCCATATCAAATCGATGGACTGATCACAGACAACAGGCGCAATGTGAGTTGTTGTGATCAAATGTTTGTTTGGTTTTGTGAAAGTCAGAAATCTGTAGTAAATATTTCTTTCAAAGATGCGTAGATGTTTAATTTGCATATCCACTTATTGCATGCTTATGTTGCCTAATTAATATCTCAACTAAATCACAAATTAAATTGTTCTGTTGTACTCTGTGCTTTTTCTTTAGGTGTATTTTCTGGCCTGTCCTTGTTAGTGACTATTGCAAACAGTGCTTCTCAGTATTTGTAAGAGTCTCTTTATAGAAATCTTCAGCCTGTGATTCAAGATTAAACAAACTTTTGAGAAATGCACCAGTGGTACAGTGTATTGTTTTCACTTGTTAGTAGTGGACATACAACTTGACATTCTAAATGTGAAAAATTATTATTTCAGACATAGTGTTTACTTGCAAATCACAGAATTATGCCAATTATCAAAGACTGACCGCCGAAATAAAGATTCCGGTCGATATAAAGAAACCTCAGAAATTATCTTTGGCTGAACCAGTCATAAAAAGAGATCCGGGGTTTGCACACAAATTTACAACTAATAATACAGACACACTAAAGATAATTCATATAATTTAATTTCCTTCAGTCTCAAAGAAAAAAAAAATTGCTAGAAGAAAATCTCCAAATTGGATGCAACAGAAGTGGTCCTTTGAAATATGTTATCCTGTTTATGATAAATCCATCATCAACGGGCAAGCATATTTATGTTAAGTACTCATTGCAAAGGCATTAAAACTGTTATTGGGATTTATGGTAATACATATTCACATTTTTAAAGCATTTTACTTAATCAAAAATGGACTTATGGAAAGTGAGCAACACTATGCTTTAAAAGTTATCCCTCCAACAGGCTGAAGCATTTCAGATACAGTATGTCTAGTTTAGCTGACAAAAGTCCTAGTCAAAGTCACTATCATGGTCAGTGAATACCCGTCACTTTGATTTGAAAATGTTTTCCCAGCTGAATGGTTCACTGTTTGCTTGTAGTTCTGTGTTTCTTGGAATCGCTGGGAAGACTGACTGTAGTTTTTCTCCAAATTCTTTGAGCTAGAAAATAAAAATAGTTGAAAATAATATTTGACATGAACAGAAACATTAAAAAAATAAATAGCAGTTTTCAAATACCTTAAACTAAGTGCATGACATTTGGTTTAAGAGAATAAACATTTAGAAGTCCCTTTTCATGTCAAAGCAAACATCCAAGGATACACCAAAAATAAAAAATATCACTTTGGAATATGACTTTTACAAATATATTCAGTGTCAGGTGATACAGTCTGTAAAAACTCCAACTCATTCATTATTTGTAGCTGCTTTATTTACACCCAGGATTACAAAAATAGGAACTGACCCTTGTGTAAAAAAGGAACTGACCCAAGACAGAGTACTAGTCTGTTGTGGGACACATCAGAAACATTCAAACTCACAATTACACAGATTAATGTAACTGACATATCTTTAGAATGTGAGCAGAAAAATCAGAGTACCTGAATGAAAAAGACACACATGCAAAAAAAGGACGTGCAAACTCCACAAAAGACAGTGGAGAACAGAATCAAAGTTCAGTATTCTGAAGCTTTCAGACAGAGGTTCTAACCACTGCACTCTGTGGCACCCTGATCATTACTTCAAACTTAATGCTATGATGGATCTCTACAGTAGTACAGTGCAACAAAGTGAACTAAGCAAAATTTTAATATATTTACAGTTCACCAACATCTAAAGCATAATATCCAGTATTAATTCGATTAGCTTCATATAAATATGTCAAAATATACAGAAAAAATAGAATAATAAAATCTGTAAAAAGGTAATGCTTTATCTGAAGGCAATGACAGTAACAGTAGAATCCCTGAAGCCTACGAAAATATTTGTAATGCCGGGCCACCTTAAATTCCCTTGCACCTCATCATCAGTGTCTTTGTTTTGTAAATGTGTCAATCAGCACAAGCAGCAAACAGCCTGCTATTCCATCCCCCACTGAGGCAGCTGAAGTCAAGTCAGATGCAAAATTCTCTGAGCTGAAGTCTCTTTATATGGGAGTTAAGTGTCTGGAATTGTAGAAGGTAAATAATATTGTGAGAGAATAAAACTGAATAAAAAAAAATAAAAAGCTAACTTTTACAAGTAGCAAAAATCTACACCGGGTATTACAGGCTCAAATCAAATGTTTGTTTTTATTATACAATAGTAATAATAATAGCAACTCACTATTCAAAATGGTAAATGCAGTCAGTACTGAGGCTCGAACCCACAACCTCTTGACTATGAGGCAGCAGTTCTTACCTCTGAACCAGCAAAGTTGATATGTTTAGCTTGTTGACTGATATTTGGCTTCAGTTTTTACATATTGCCAGTAACATTTAAATTGAATAATTTCTTTTTCTCAGTTTATATTCTTGAATAAAAGTGCACTTGTTTTGTTATACCTTTTGTGAAAGTGTTTATTTGATATTTGGACTTCAGTTTTCACACATTATACACTTCACATCAGCATCTTGTCATTATTACTATAACATGAAAAAAGTTCCTGTTTTAGTTATGTGTTCAACATTTCTTGCATCACCATTTCCTGTCATCCTACATTTACCCAGACTGTTGTAGACACAGAACACACATGAAATGTATTCCAAATAACGATACATTATTAACCTAATACAATTCTAGACACCTCCCTCCCAGATAAAGAGACTTCAGCTTTAAGAATTTTCTGCCTGACTTGAATTCAGCTGCCTTGGTGTAGGAAGTGATAGCAGGCTACGTGCTGCTTGTGCTGATTGACACATTTGCAAAACAAAGACGCTGATGATGAAGTGCAAGGGAATTTAAGGTGGCTGGGCAGTACGAATATTTTGTAGGCTTCAGGAATTCTACTGTTAAAATTAGACAAGTCAGATTCCAACTATCTAAGATGATGGGAGTTGAAACAGCTCAAATGAAGTCTAGATAGATAGATAGATAGATAGATACTTTATTAATCCCAAGGACGACAGTCTTCTAATAAGTGGGTTCTTTGATTGATTTTGATGAAGTTGTGCATACTTATCTTAAAATGATTTAATGAAATTGAACATAAGGGATAAAAACAGGAGTACTAGTTAAAAAATGTAAATGTTTATTAATTAAATAAGTTTCATGTATGATTTCAAGTAGTCTTCATCTGACTAAAAAAATGAGGAAAATCATTTTTACGGCATCATTCAGTAGTATTTTTTTTTTCATACACATATATATACATACATACATACATACATACATACACACACACACACACATATATACACACATATATATATATATACATATATACATACATACATACATACATACACACACACACACAGACACATATATAAACATATTTACATATCTACACATAGATATATATATATATATATATATATATATATATACAGTGGTGTGAAAAACTATTTGCCCCCTTCCTGATTTCTTATTCTTTTGCATGTTTGTCACACAAGATGTTTCTGATCATCAAACACATTTAACCATTAGTCAAATATAACACAAGTAAACACAAAATGCAGTTTTTAAATGATGGTTTTTATTATTTAGGGAGAAAAAAAAATCCAAACCTACATGGCCCTGTGTGAAAAAGTAATTGCCCCTTTGTTAGAAAATAACCTAACTGTGGTGTATCACACCTGAGTTCAATTTCCGTAGCCACCCCCAGGCCTGATTACTGCCACACCTGTTTCAATCAAGAAATCACTTAAATAGGAGCTGCCTGACACAGAGAAGTAGACCAAAAGCACCTCAAAAGCTAGACATCATGCCAAGATCCAAAGAAATTCAGGAACAAATGAGAACAGAAGTAATTGAGATCTATCAGTCTGGTAAAGGTTATAAAGCCATTTCTAAAGCTTTGGGACTCCAGCGAACCACAGTGAGAGCCATTATCCACAAATGGCAAAAACATGGAACAGTGGTGAACCTTCCCAGGAGTGGCCGGCCGACCAAAATTACCCCAAGAGCGCAGAGACGACTCATCCGAGAGGTCACAAAAGACCCCAGGACAACGTCTAAAGAACTGCAGGCCTCACTTGCCTCAATTAAGGTCAGTGTTCACGACTCCACCATAAGAAAGAGACTGGGCAAAAACGGCCTGCATGGCAGATTTCCAAGACGCAAACCACTGTTAAGCAAAAAGAACATTAGGGCTCGTCTCAATTTTGCTAAGAAACATCTCAATGATTGCCAAGACTTTTGGGAAAATACCTTGTGGACTGATGAGACAAAAGTTGAACTTTTTGGAAGGCAAATGTCCCGTTACATCTGGCGTAAAAGGAACACAGCATTTCAGAAAAAGAACATCATACCAACAGTAAAATATGGTGGTGGTAGTGTGATGGTCTGGGGTTGTTTTGCTGCTTCAGGACCTGGAAGGCTTGCTGTGATAGATGGAACCATGAATTCTACTGTCTACCAAAAAATCCTGAAGGAGAATGTCCGGCCATCTGTTCGTCAACTCAAGCTGAAGCGATCTTGGGTGCTGCAACAGGACAATGACCCAAAACACACCAGCAAATCCACCTCTGAATGGCTGAAGAAAAACAAAATGAAGACTTTGGAGTGGCCTAGTCAAAGTCCTGACCTGAATCCAATTGAGATGCTATGGCATGACCTTAAAAAGGCGGTTCATGCTAGAAAACCCTCAAATAAAGCTGAATTACAACAATTTTGCAAAGATGAGTGGGCCAAAATTCCTCCAGAGCGCTGTAAAAGACTCATTGCAAGTTATCGCAAACGCTTGATTGCAGTTATTGCTGCTAAGGGTGGCCCAACCAGTTATTAGGTTCAGGGGGCAATTACTTTTTCACACAGGGCCATGTAGGTTTGGATTTTTTTTTCTCCCTAAATAATAAAAACCACCATTTACAAACTGCATTTTGTGTTTACTTGTGTTATATTTGACTAATGGTTAAATGTGTTTGATGATCAGAAACATTTTGTGTGACAAACATGCAAAAGAATAAGAAATCAGGAAGGGGGCAAATAGTTTTTCACACCACTGTATATATAGACATACATACATATAAATATCTATATCTATCTCTCTCTCTCTCTCTATATATATATATATATATCTATCTCTATATTATATATATATATCTATCTCTATATCATATATATATATATATATATATATATATATATATATATATATATATATATATATATATTTTTATATATATCTATTATATCTATCTATATCTGTATATATTACATATATATCTATATATCTATATCTATATATATCTATATATCTATATCTAAATCCCCGCAAAGTACTGCTTTTAAATTTTTATTAAGAAGTAAAGAAAACCTTTTTAAATTGAGGGAAAATATACCAATAACAATTTGTTAAGGATCTGTTTTTTTGTGAAGCTGCCTTCACACGAGTGATCACTTCGAGCTGACTTGCTGGCCAACCATAAGCGTTACCTGGTAGGTAACCACCCATACAATCAGATTGTGAATCAGACTACGAATGCCGTGAATGTAATTACCCTGATCTACATGCTGTCAAATAAACGAACCACACGCCGTGGCGCAATTTTAGGGGCTTCGCCTCTAGCGCTGACGTCCGAGGTTCGATTCCCGTAAGGGAGTGCAGTGAGTGGGTGGTTACCTACCAGGTAACGCTTATGGTTGTCCAGCAAGTCAGCTAACATCAGCCACGGTGCCTTCAGTTGTGAGAAGCAGATCATAGAATGGTTGAAAATAGTTTACTGTCAAAGAGTACGCGACACGTGTTTTGCCCTAATTCTTGGCTCATCAGGCGTACACACTCACCTGCACTCATGAATATGTCTGTATGCGTCAGTCGCTCAAATCCCCGCGCTTCGCACCGGCGAAGTACTGCTTTTAAATTTTTATTAAGAAGAAAAGAAAACCTTTTTAAATTGAGGGAAAATATACCAATAACAATTTGTTAAGGATCTGTTTTTTTGTGAAGCTGCCTTCACACACCCTCTCCGCTGTTTTATAAACGAACGCCATATAAGGTCTTCCTTTTTCCTTGCTTCGCCAACGGAAGCAGCCTTTTTATTTAATCCACGGGTTGTCCGCTGTTTTTTTGTTCGTTTATTACGATTGTTATAGTTCTGTTTGTATACCACGTTGTCAGTTCAGCACTCCGGTTGTAATATGACCAAGCCGTGCAAGCACACTCTTGAGAATGCAATGTATAGTTGTACAGGAGAAAAGCAATCTTGCCTCAAATCAATGGCAACCTTTTGTAGGTCTATGAACTTAATTTAAACTTTAGGTTTACACGGTGCTTTGTTTCCGACGTGCTGCGTTCTACGTGCTGTTAGCTAAGACCCGGCACTTAAAAGTTTCTCGCTACAGCAATTTTTAATCCGTTACAAAGTCATCGAAAGTCTCGTTTATACCTCGTGTCTTCTCATTAAACTTGTATCTCGCGAATATGGTATTGCAAACGGCAGCGGGAGTGTTTCTCATTAAACTTGTATCTCGCGAATATGGTATTGCAAACGGCAGCGGTAGCGTTTCTATATACTTAATTTAAACTTACGTTTTACACCATGCTTTGTTTCCGCAGTATCGAAGTGATCACTCGTGCTGCATTCAGTCAGTTCACGTGAGCCGCTCTCTTGTGCCTTCTCAATTGTGTAATGAATGTTTTCTTCATCGCTTTTTGGGGCTCTTCCTTGTTTTCAGTTCACGTGATTACGTAGGAGGCGTGATGACGCGATACGCGACTCCGCCTCATCCATTACAGTATATGGACAAAAAAGAGGTTCCAGTTATGACCATTACGTGTACAATTTCGAAATGAAACCTGCCTAACTTTTGTAAGTAAGCTGTAAGGAATGAGCCTGCCAAATTTCAGCCTTCCACCTACACAGGAAGTTGGAGAATTAGTGATGAATGAGTGAGTGAGTGAGTGAGGGCTTTGCCTTTTATTAGTATAGACTAGCAAAATACGAGAAGTAGTGTGTTAAAGAGATTATGAAAAAAAAAAAGGAAACATTTTAAAAATAACGTAACATGATTGTCAATGTAATTGTGTTGTCAATGTTATGAGTGTTGCTGTCTTTTATATATATAATATACACACACACACACATAAACATATATATACATATATATATATACACATCCACATAAACATATATATACATATACAAATTTACATATCTACATATATATATATATATATATAGACATACATATATACATACACACACACATATATTATATATAATATATATATATATATATATATATATATACTGTATATATACATATGTACTTATTGGCTCCTGTGTTTAGGATATAGCAGGTTGGATAATGGACGGATGGACATCTGTATGCATAGCCGTATTTGCCCGTTTTCGTTTTTTTTCTTTGTTCAGTAAAATTTCAGTAAACCCGGAGCTTGTCAGTTCAAATCCTGGTACTGACACCACTGTGTGACCCTGAGCAAGTCACTTCACCTGCCTGTGCTGCAAAAAACAAAAGTAATGTAACAAATTGTACCTCAGATGTTGTAAGTTGGTGGAATAAAGGCATAAGTAAAATAGATAAATATGTATTATACACATAGGAACTATTCATTTATTTTCAGTTAAGTCATCTGCAGCAAACTTTTATAAATGAGGGTTTCTCATTTTTAGATAGTGCAAACTGTTTCTTCTTCATTGACGTTTTGTCTTGGAGAGCTTTTTTCATTTCATTGAAAATGAAAGCAGCAGCTGCCAAAATATGTAGCTTTCTTATTAATTTTTCAACATTGTGTAAAATAAATGTATAAAGTAACATAAAAGGTTTAAATACTGGTTATCCTTTTACACTAAAATATTACTAAAGAGATACAAAAAAAGTAAAATGGATATGTTCTTTTTCTTTAAGGAGATTAAATATTACTGAAGAAAGAAAAAAAAAACTAAAACAGCCAAATGGGGCTATGCATACGAACTTAAAAGGTTTAAATAAAACAGAAATATGTATTTTATTTTTACTTGCTTAACTTGTGGAGGGTGTATCCTGTAGCAAAGCCATAACTTTTTTCGTGAAAGCCCATTTCAGTAAATAAGTCTTAAAAACAGGTGTAAAGATATTGACAATAAGCTACGCAAACCCAGGAAGACATGGAATCGTTTAAATCAAGTATCATTACATCTTCCTTTCTTAAAGAGAAGTAAGGCAGTACTTATAAGCTTACATATTTATATATAGACATACATTATATATATATATATATATATATATATATATATATAATGTATCCGAAGCCGTGCAAGCACACTCTTGAGAATGCAACGTATAGTTGTACAGAAGAAAAGCAATCTTGCCTCAAATGAATGGCAACCTTTTGTAGGTCTATGAAGTTAATTTAAACTTTAGGTTTACACGGTGCTTTCTTTCCGAAGTACCTGCACTCATGAATATGTCTGTATGTGTCAGTCGGTCAAATCCACGTGCTTCGCACCGACGAAGTACCGCTTTTAAATTTTTATTAAGAAGAAAATAAAACGTTTTTAAATTGAGGGAAAATATACTAATAACAGTTTCTTAAGGATCTGTTTTTTTGTGAAGTTGCCTTTACTCGAGTGATCACTTCGACCTGACTTGGTGGCCAAGTATAAGCGTTACCTGGTAGGTAACCACCCATACAATCAGATTGTGAATCAGACTACGAATGCCGTGAATGTAATTACACACTCGCTGCACTTGCTTATGGTAATCGAACCTCGGACGTCAGCGCTAGAGGGGCTTAGCAGCGGTGAAGTATTGCTTTTAAATTTTAATTAAGAACAAAAGAAAACCTCAGAGGTTCGATTCCCGTAAGGGAGTGAAGTGAGTGTCCGGTTACCTACCAGGTAAAGCTTATGGTTGGACAGCAAGTGACGTAACATCAGCCACGGTGCCTTCAGTTGTGAGAAGCAGATCATAGAATGATTGAAAATAGTTTTCCATTTACTTTTTTAGTAAAAGGCGAGCTTTTAAGCCTGAGAAATCACCCCGTAAATGCACACGTTTAATTGCACATGTGTTAATATGTATGGTTACACAGTATTAAAAGACAGTGAAGAACGTGATTTACCTTTGTTGCCGCTTTTGATAAAAGGCGAGCTTTTAAGTCTGAGAAATCACCCCGTAAATGCACACGTTTAATTGCACGTGTTAATATGTATGCTTACAAAGTATTAAAAGACACTCAAAAATTAACGTCATTTACCATCAGCCACGGTGCCTTGAGTTGTGAGAAGCAGATCATAGAATGATTGAAAATAGTTTTGCATTTACCTTTTTAGTAAAAGGCGAGCTTTTAAGCCTGAGAAATCACCCCGTAAATGCACACGTTTAATTGCACATGTGTTAATATGTATGCTTACACAGTATTAAAAGACAGTCAAAAATTAACGTCATTTACCTTCGTTCCCGCGTTTGACTCGTGCTGTAAATCTCTTCCTTGTTTTTAGTTCACGTGATTACGTAGGAGGCGTGATGACGCGATACGTGACTCTGCCTCCTCCATTAGAGTATATGAACAAAAAATATGTTCCAGTTATGACTATTACACGTAGAATTTAGAAATGAAACCTGCCTAACTTTTGTAAGTAAGCTGTAAGGAATGAGCCTGCCAAATTTCAGCCTTCCACCTACACGGGAAGTTGGAGAATTAGTGATGAGTCAGTCAGTCAGTCTGTCAGTCAGTGAGGGCTTTGCCTTTTATTAATATGTATAGATTCACTAAGCTGGAAGACAAGTAGCCACCCATGGAAAGCACGACAGAAGGGGCGTGGATTCACTAAGCCGCCGACAAGTAAGCCGCCCATGGCGTACGCAGGAAGGAACCACGCCCACCAACTCTAAGACCATTGGATTACGACGACAACTCGCAGAGCCACGCCCACCAACTCGGACACGTCGAATGGGAAAAAACGGCGTCATTTATCTTCGTCTGGGCTACAGTACACATGCACCTCTGAGCCACGTTGACTTTTCACTTACGACGCATGGCCGTGTGCACCATAGCAAACTGTTTTACACGCCACATGCAGCAATTCGTTTCCACGACAAACATGCGTCTTCTTAGATGGTCCTGCAGGAACACGGAAAACGTTTCCCACCCACCAAAGCAGGACCATGTAAAAAGAGGCATGTTTGTCGTGGATGTGAATTGCTGAATGCAGCGTCTAAAACAGTTAATAGGTTGCAACAAAATTATGAAAGTACGGCGCATTTTTTCACACAAGCTGTGTGTGTGTGTGGGTGGGTTGGTGTTAGTTAGTTAATTAGTTCCTCGAAGGATTTCAACATTTAATATGCACAAGCGGGGTTGGTGTTAGTTAGTTAATTAGTTCCTCGAAGGATTTCAACATTTAATCATCATCATATATATTCCACCAAGTCGTCCGACCGTGTGATACAAACGACAGAGCACTGCCCAAGAACTCGAACCGCTAGAGAGACACGCCCACCAACTCTAAGAGCACCAACTCTAATACACCTGCCCGCCTGACTGTTACCAGCGTTCAACCCCAATGTGCTGGAGTGTAAAACACATCACAACTATCAGACGCTGTCTATATCTAAGAAGATATATAGATACTCATTATTCATCCAGCATGCGTCCACCCACGCTCTCAAGGCATTCACAGTGCCTGCTCATGTGCTCGAACACAACAACTCGCCACACACAAATCTTGCTTTATTTGACTCAACACGGGAAGCCTCACCCTGCCCGGACACGGAGAGGATTGACAGATTGATAGCTCTTTCTCGAATTGTTCCCCACAAACGAGGAATACCCACTGAGTGCGGGTCATACGCTCCCTCTGAATACGTCCCTGCCCTGTGTACGCTCCCCACCCCCCTCCTACTACCGTGGTCGGGTGACTTGGTGGATTATATATAGAAAACCAGCGGAAACCGCAAAGAACAATGAAAGGACAACGTGGCTCAGAGGTGCCCAGACGACAGCGCCGCAGGTGAGGAGTTGGGGGCAGCAAGTCTTTGATAGGCTGCAACAAAATGATGAAAGAACCGGCGCATTTTTTTCACACAAGCTGGGTGGGTGGGTGTTAGTTAATTAGTTACTCGAAGGATTTCAAGATTTAACATGCACAAGCGGTAACACTGCAAAATGAGCCCAAACCTGAAAAGACGGCTGGCAAAAAGTGGCCGACAAATTAAACGCATGTGCATTGTACTTACTGAACGCACCGTTACGGATTTTGCAAATGTTCACTTTTTTCATTCAAAGCGCTATCCACACAGGGAGGAACCGGTAAGCGAACCCAAAATCTTCCACAGTCTCCTTACTGTTAACCAGCAACACTACCACTGCGCTACAAGGCAGAAAATGCAGTTAAAGAATGCACCGGGCTCAATTTTATTTTCACTTCTGTTTGGACAACTGTGTCGTTCAGGAAGTGTTCACTCATCAATACATAATTATGCGGCGTATGCTATGCCGCGGGTTGGCTAGTATTTCTTATTTCAGTCAATAAGATGAACACATGATGTGCTTGTTTATTGACCTGGAGCGGAACTTCTTGTCATATGTGGCTGCACTATTACTTGCTGTATGAATGGTTACAATTGTGTTTGCAAATCCACAAAGAGGCAGAAAGAAAAAAAAAATCTTAACACTGCAATGTTTTGGTCATTAAACACAGTACATTGGCTAAGCTGTGGTTTGTCGTTGAACAAAGTCTTCCAAATTATTCTCATTTAATGAAATACTGTTTACGGAGGTATTACCTTAAAAAGAGGCGGAATGCGGGTGGGGGGGTCTTAATATATTTTATGGAAGTCAATTTTCCAGAACTTCCTTTCATAATAATTTCATGTGTTACATTTTACTCTTTTTTTTTTACTGTAGCCCATGATGCACATATACAGTAGTTTTAGCACTATTTTTTGGTTAGGCGTGTTACTTGAAAATCAAGCTGCAACTCAAGTATCCACACTATTCATTCATTGGTCTTTGTTGACATAGCTTAAAAGTAGTGCAGCTAGTCACATGGGTGCATGTTCATTTTGATTAGTATCTGTTTAGCATTGTTGTGGTGCACTTTGGGGTTGTGGGCAATCTTTGAGGTCTTCATTTGCATATTTCAACATGGTTTTTGCAGGATGTGTATGATAGAGACGATCATTTAGTAGAGAAAGAAAGTGAGACTCAATGTGTTTTTTCTTTGGAGTCACACTACACACTTCCTGCCATCATTCAACAGAGATCACGATTAGAGTTCACACAGCTAGAGTCTCTGTCCTTGTGTAAGTCACAGCACCAAATGTACAAGTCCATTATTTTACTCAAATAACTGCCTTATTTTAGGTGTTATTATTTTGCTTGAATGAAGCAAATGTCCCCTACCCCTTTCAAATGTCCTGAATAAAATGCATCTGAATTGATTAAAAAAATAATAATAAGAGGTAAAGGAGTGCTGGGCACATATACAATTTATTGTCAAAATTTTAAATTAATAATAGTTCTGTTTAGTTTTGTAACCAAAACAGATGACATTTACACTTTCCAAGGATTCTGGTTCAGCAAAACAAATGTGATTTTTTTCATTTTGGGCTACATGCCAATTCTCAACTAAACGTGTAAGAATCTATACATCTGTATGATTTTTATTATAGGACTACCTGGTAATGTGACGTTTGAATGGTGGCTGAAGGTACTGGCCTGTCAATTTTTATTTTGTTTCCCATTGCAGGTCCAGGTTCTTGACACCCTGAACTGGATTAAGTGGGATTTATAATGAAAGAATAAATGAATGATTAAATTGTACTTGAGACACACACTTTTTTTAATTAAAAAAAACCTTCACAGAACATACTGTACATCAGAAAGTAAGCAGGTAATAATTAAATCTATATTAGGAATATAAAGAAAATTGTTAGCCTTCTTCAACTTCTTGACAGCCAAAGCATTTCATCATTGTTTATTTTTCAGCATTGATTTAACATTCAGCTTTTCAAATTCATTGGTGGTTTCTGAAATATAGGTTATTTTATCAGAATGATGGAGTAAGTTAATTTGTCCTAAGCATTTATTTTGATTTTATTTTGCAATTTCATTACGTGCCATAGTATCTAATAGGGTCTAATAGAGTCTGGCTCCAGACATCCAGTGGCAGGCCCCCCTATGTCTGCTCCAGTCACAAGACCCAGTGTCATAGTTCAGGGATCTGAAGGTAGAGATGTGAAATGGAGAGTTCTGACAGTTCTTGAAAATGGTGTGTTCAATGGGTTGCCAGGTCTAAAACAATAATTTAGTTGATAAGCATATGCTTGTGAATAAAGACAGATATGGATGTTAAGAATAAATAAATACATAAATAATTGCAGCTGTATTTTGCAAATAAATCTTAATATCATAAATTAACAAGTGTACAACGTTAATAATAAATGACTTTCTACATTTGTACCATGGATGAAATCTATTTAAAACTGCTTACATTTTATGTGCGCTTAATGAAATTTGCCATTTTGAAGAAGCAAAACCTCTAATTTAGTAAAGCATGTTTAAGGTCAGTTACAAAACAAAATTAAAGTGTAAACAGAAAACTATTGCATATTCTTCCTACTACCTTCTCTGTAAAAATATACTTTGCTCTCTTCTCTATTCACAGTTACTAACAAAACTACATAACAAGAATACAACCTTATGGGACTGGAAATATACTATGGCAAGAAACAATTAATTCTCCAGAAATTAAAGGAATATTCCACCCCCCCCCCCCAAAAAAAATACACACACACTGTACATACTCTAAGTAATAATGAAATTACTCAGTGTAGGTGCTCTTATACTATTCATACATATCATGCCAGCATTTCTCTCATTTGTTTTGCATTGAAACCATATTTAGCAGTTTTACAAAATTCTGCATGTGTCTCTCTCTTTCACTTTAGAAGGTGTACAATCACTGCCAACAACTGATCGTACACCAATACAAAGATTTAACAAAGACCTAAAAACATCCATCCGCTCATCCATTTTCTTAACTTGATTATTGAGGGCAGAGTCCTGGGGCAACTGGAGCCTGTCCCAGCAATCATTGGGCACAAGGCAGGATCAACATCTGAACAGGGCACAAGTTTATCACAGCATGAACACACACACACACACGCTAAGGCCAGTTTTTCAATGCCAATTCACCTAACCTGCTTATGTATAGACTGTGGGAGAAACCAGAGCACACAAAGGAAACCCACATGGACATGGGGAGAACAAACTCCATGCAGTGAGCACCTTAAAACATATCAAATAAGTTATTATATATTTTATTATAGCAAAGTATTATACATAAACAGTTTTGACAAAACTGGTAAATACATGGTTAATTGATTTAACTGGTCCTCAGATCTCGTAACAGGTCAAAATGAACTGTGTGAAAATTTCAGCTTTGAATTGCATAATCACAGAGTTTTACAGGTTTATGGATGTTTATTATTTCAGTACAGTATTGGAAGGAATTCTGGAAGGGAAAAATACAGTTTGTCAAAATAAGATAAGTAAGATTACATTTTAAAAATACTTACACTGTGAACACCTAAAGCCTTCCAGACAGCAAAACTAATAAGGCCAACTCCACACCAGGCATAGAGGGATCCCCAGCCTAAAGCTCTTAAAGCTAATGCAGCTCCCGTCTCTGGAACAGCGGCTGTAGCAGTAATACCCTAGAAGTAAAAAAGCATGGAAATAATTTATAAACAAAATAAAATAAATATGAGTTTTATTAATGCATGGTAATGCAACAATGACTCACAACTAAGAATATCCATCCATCCATTTTCCAACCCACTGAATATGAACACAGGGTCATGGGGGTCTGCTGGAGCCAATCCCAGCCAACACAGGGCACAAGGCAGGAACCAATCCCGGGCAGGGTGCCAACCCATCGCGGGACACACACAAACACACCCACACACCAAGTACACACTAGGGCCAATCCACCTAACCTGCATGTCTTTGGACTGTGGGAGGAAACCGGAGCGCCCGGAGGAAACCCATGCAGACACGGGGAGAACATGCAAACTCCACGCCTGCGAGGCAGCAGCGCTACCACTGCGCCACCGTGCCGCCCCAACTAAGAATATAACAATTCTAAAAAAAATAACATCATATTGTCAAAGACAATTAATCCAAATCATTGGGCACAAGGCAGGAACCAGTCCTGAACAGGGCACCAGTCCATTAGACATCTACCTAACATACAAATCCACACTTGCACTTTTTAGAG
Organism: Erpetoichthys calabaricus; assembly: GCF_900747795.2. NCBI lineage: Eukaryota > Metazoa > Chordata > Cladistia > Polypteriformes > Polypteridae > Erpetoichthys > Erpetoichthys calabaricus. The sequence goes on from NC_041396.2 coordinate 156,247,388, forward strand.
TTGCCAATTAACCTAACCTGCCCATCTTTAGCAATATGGAAGAGTAATAATAATACATTTCCTTCTTAAGTTTTGGAAAACTAAAAGGTAAAAGGACACTTTAAATATGGCAAGGATTACACATACATGTTTTAAAAGAACTTGCAGGTTAATTAGGTTGGAGTTGGGTTCTGCAGGGTGTCACACTTGGGTCACAGAATTGCACAGAAACACAGGAGATTGTAGAGACAGGAACTTTATTCAAACACTTCAAACAAACATGTCTCTTCCAGAAGTAAAACAAGCTCAATATGCAGTTAGTTCTCAATTAAAGAATAGACAAACATCATAGGGGAGCACAACGGGAGCGGGACCCCCAACAGGAGCAGAGGATGTCTGGGGGAGGAGAGAGAAACAAAGCAATCAGCCAAAAAGGACAGGTGCTGTTCAGGCTTTTAAGTATGTGTAGCGTTGCGCGAGAAACATATCATGCGACAGAGCAGCTGCAAGTAAGCCCAGCAAGTAAGGAAGCAATGTGAAAGTAGTCTATCAGCATTTTTTAAGAGGGGTTTTCTGAGGAGCGTCCGTGTCTTCTAGGGGTGCGTTCAGCCCCCCTGTTCACAAGGGGCTCGTAGTGGTCATGAGGTGGCTGCTCAACAAATGTATGGCACTGACTGATCAGCTCCTGCGTGCTCACAAATGGCACTGGGAAACGACTATAGCCGGTTGTGGCGGTTTAAGGGTTAAGAGGAACAAAATGGAAAACACAAGAACACTCAGCTGGAGATGCATCACAGTCAATCAACAGCAAGGTGAAATGAATAACGCTGTAGCGGTCTGGTGCCGCTTAGAGTAACACCATCAAGAAGACGGTGATTTATTTATTTTTATGGTGGAGATTCCAGGGACACACTCAGCCTTGGCCCGACCTGCACGCACTCACAAACAGAGACAAAAACAAAGCAAAACGGTAATCAAACAGCAAATAAAGAATGTAATGAAAACAAATGAAATAAATGAAAACAATGATACCACCCCTGTTCCCCTTACGGTGATTACACATTAAATACAACAAAGCACAAACAAAACACACACAGTATATCATGAAAAACGTTCATGAAAAATGGCAACAGATGAAATGTAATGATGAAAAAAAAGATAGTCCAGAGATCCGCACATTGAATGGGAATGTAAAGATAGTCCTAACGCTAGTTCCTGAAATGGTGAAGACGGGTGGACGGGTTCAGGAGCGCTCTTTTCTTTGCAGGATGGCCATGAATCCACTTACATTCCTCATGTACACAGGAAGACAGCAGACAATCCAGACGCACGAAACGATCCAGGACAAAATGAATAAGTACAGGTAACCCAACAGAAGGCAGACAGACAGGAACTTGAAACACAAATTACAAAAACTTTTTTTTTTTGCTTTTGGTCACTGGCCCCCTTTTTAAAAGCCGCGCTGACATCCTTTGATCCCAACAGCCCCAGCACCCTCAGCAGAAGACCAATCAGAGCCACTGCAGGGACTGCTGGGAGTTGCAGTTTCAAATTCTATTGGCTACTTTCACAATCCCAAGCCACGTTCTCTCTACAGTACAGTATTGCCATGAAAAAAGCCATAAAAATTGCGAAGGATATTTGCAGTTTCCGCTAACAATTATTAGATAGGTTCTAAGGAAAAATCCGTGAATGACTCAGGCCGCGAACTCTGAACCGCGACTTCGCAGGGGTCTACTGTACTGCAAACCCCCATTGTGCTGCTTGGTACAAGATGACTCTGCTAAATTGATTTTGATGTATTTCCTGGCATTTGAGCTATATTAATTCTGACATTATTGTCTCACATATCAAGCTCACTCTCTCAAAGCCAATGATTTATACGGAATCAGTTCCTAAACGAGCAAAGACAACAGATTAAAAGTGCTGCCCAGCACATAGACCAAAACTGTTACCTATGTGGAGTTTATGAAGCAAAATATGGAGTTAACAGTCCATTGAAAATATTGTTATGGCTACAGGAACCGTTTCAAAGGTGTACACATCTGTCCAGTTTGACTAGTAAGAGGTAAGTTGATGGTCATTAAAGATTCAAAGGTTTCCTTAGGCAAAAATAGTTAAAAATATTAGCAGAGTCTAACAAAATCTGGACAGGTGTTCCCTTATATTTTCAGAAGTAGCTTTTGGAACATGAGGTCTACATGGTGTATACATATACTGTATTATGCTGCAGCAGAATAGATTTAATGACCCACAAATCGATGCAAAGAGTATTTCAACTGTTTCTTCATTTTCGCTAAACAAGTCAATACAAAAACAGAATGCAGTTCAAATATCTCTAGAAAATTTAGGTAATATGACATCTTTTGTGGTCCTGATGTAAGAAGGTAAAACCACATCAGGTACAGTAATACAGTCATATGAAAAAGGTTTGGGAACCCCTCTCAGCCTGCATAATAATTTACTTTACTTTCAACAAAAAAGATAACAGTGGTATGTCTTTCATTTCCTAGGAACATCTGAATACTGGGGTGTTTTCCATACAAAGATTTTTAGTGAAGCAGTATTTAGTTGTATGAAATTAAATCAAATGTGAAAAACTGGCTGTGCCAAAATTTGGGTACCGATTGCTCAATACTGATTACATGCAACACCAAATTGTTTGGGTAAGCTTGTTAAGCCTTGAACTTCACAGACAGGCGTGTCCAATCATGAGAAAAGGTATTTAAGGTGGTCAATTGCAAGTTGTGCTTCCCTTTGACTCTCCTCTGAAGTGTGACAGCATGGGATCCTCAAAGCGACTCTCAAAAGATCTGAAAACAAAGATTGTTCAGTATCCTGGTTTAGGGGAAGGCTACAAAAAGCTCTCTCAGAGGTTTAAACTGTCAGTTTCAACTGTAAGGAATGTAATCAAGAAATGGAAGGCCACAGGCACAGTTGTTGTTAAACCCAGGTCTGGCAGGCCAAGAAAAATGGTTACAGACAACCCACAGATCACCCCCAAAGACCTGCAAGAACATCTTACTGCAGATGGTGTATCTGTACATTGTTCTACAATTCAGCGCAATTTGCATAAAGAACATTTGTATGGCAGGATGATGAGAAAGAAGCCCTTTCTGCACTCACGCCACAAACAGAGTTGCTTGTTGTATTCAAATGCTCATTTAGACAAGCCAGGTTCATTTTGGAACAAAGTCCTTTGGACTGATGACACAAAAATTGAGTTATTTGGTCATAACAAAAAGAGCTTTGCATTGCGGAAGAAGAACACCACATTCCAAGAAAAACACCTGCTACCTGTCTCTCAAATTTGGTGGAGGTTTCGTCATGCTGTGGGCCTGTGTGGCTAGTTCAGGGACTGGGGCCCTTGTTAAAGTCGAGGGTCAGATGAATTCAACCCAATATCAACAAATTCTTCAGGATAATGTTCAAGCAACAGTCACAAAGTTGAAGTTACGCAGGTGTTGGATATTCCAACAAGACTATGACCCAAAACACAGTTCGAAATCTACAAAGGCATTCATGCAGAGGGAGACGTACAATGTTCTGGAATGGCCATCACAGTCCCCTGAGTTGAATATCATCGAAAATCTATGGGATGATTTGAAGCAGGCTGTCCCTGCTCAGCAGCCATTAAATTTAACTGAACTGGAGAGATTTTGTATGGAAGAATTGTCAAAAATACCTCCATCCAGAATCCAGACACTCATCAAAGGCTATAGGAGGCATCTAGATGCTGTTATATTTGCAAAAGGGGGCTCAACTAAGTATTGATGTAATATCTCTGTTGGGGTGCCCAAATGTATGCACCTGTCTAATTTTGTTATGATGCATATTGCATATTTTCTGTTAATCCCATAAACTTAATGTCACTGCTGAAATACTACTGTTTCCATAAGGCATGTCATATATTAAAAGGAAGTTGCTACTTTGAAAGCTCAGCCAATGATAAACAAAAATCCAAAGAATTAAGATGGGTTCCCAAACTTTTTCATATGACTGTATTTTAGTTTACAGAACTCCCTCAAATGATAATGCTCCAAAGACATGTGGGATGTGGTAATGGATACCATCAGGAAATACTTCTGTTCCTTATTAAATCTCTGGAGTCTTTGCAAGGTATGAAAAATGTTGCTCACTTTCATTGTCATATTTTACATCTTACTACCATCATGGTGCAAACATCCATCTACTCAATATATTCTAAAATAACATTTATGAGGGAGTGTTTCAAAACTTCCACATTTAAGAGACTTCATCTCATAACCCTGCTTTCAAGCACTAGATAGGCAACTTTCTGAATACACAGTACCTAATGTGTTAATGAAAGTGCCAAATCACATTTATGCTTATGTGACTGAATGTGTTGGAACTGACACAGCTGCCATAATACATTTGGAAAACCTGCCAATAACACCACACCCTATTCAAAAACATAGGAAAATGTTGGGAATATGGGAATGTAAAATTAGGAGTCGTGTATGTAATAGCAGATAAAATCTTAAATGACAATAATGAAAGATTAAGAAGTTAAGGTAAACACAACCTGATAGTTCTATTGTACAGGTATGTAAAAAACAATACATGTAACAATGTCATGAAGCATTTAGATGGTGACACACTGTCACATGCTGTGCTTCTGTCATTTATACAATGAGCAAGAATACCCATATAAAACCATCAAATCAAAAAAAGTACATCAATGTCTAAAAACTCTCCAAGTTCACTGTATGTGTACACAGTATTTGGAAATTTATCAAATATAAGATTTGCCAAAATTGCAACAATATAGCCACTATGGTATAATGCATTTAATTTGAAATACCATAGGATATTCACTAATTGCCAATTGTAGCCTATGGCCAAAGCACTGGAGTCAGCTTCAGTCAATGATAGCAATGGACTTCATGATGTTTACCACAATATTTGTAATCATTTAAAATGGGTTACTTCTCCTGTGAGCCGCACGTGGCCTCTGCAATTCTCAGTCCTCGAGCCGTTGCAGCTCCATGCTTGAGGATCGTACACTGTTTGCAAGCATCTGTTTTTCAGTATAAATTTCTGATTAATATAATAAACTGCTAGGTTCAGGCATTATTTGCATAGTTCTAGTCAAACAGATTGGCTCTGGTTGCTTAAAGAGCCACTTGTTTTTAAATTTCTTCCAGACAATTAGAATAAAGTCAATGCAACTTCAGAAAAACGTCAGTAGGGGATAGCAGATGGCATATGTCTTAAACTGGGTGTCTGATTATTTTATTAACCTTTTGCAACAAAATCATTCAGTTGTCTTTTGATAAACAGAGCTCAATGACTTCTGTTATCTGATTTTGTTTTTTGATGCTCTGCTGCATGCGTTATAGCGTAAGTATGTAATGGTTATCTGTGACACTAGACTAACTGGCTTTATAAATTTTTCACTCCAGTACTGCAATAGTTTGCACAGTATGTTTTTTTGATCAACATTACTACTGGAAAAAAAAAGGCGAAATTAAATACAATCTTCTTCATTTTGGTACTAAAATATGTAAAGGTGGTTTAGGTTCAGTATTACCTATACTTTATATCTCTTAGGGATCTGACTCCTTAAAATGCATTCAGCACTGCTGCCTATAATTAGTCATATGATGAGAGTGCCTGTAATTAGCCAATGTGCACTGCTTATGCTTAGAAAATGTCTCTGGTTGGTTATAACACTCATTTGCTGTTTTAAGCATTTGTAGCTGGGAAGTCTCATTCTCTGACAGAGTGTGAGTACTAAATGTAACGCAGCAATTGCCACTTTCCACAATTACTATATTGCTACACCTGTAACTGTAATCATGACTAATATATGATTAATTGTGCAGCCCTAGTTTCGAGATTCTCTTGTTCTGTGAATATCTAATTTATAAGGACTTTGATAAGTTCTTGTAACTAAACAAAGGTTAAATAGCTTTGTGTTCTGTTTGGTTTAAAGCTCTTCACTTATGATAATCAATTTTGTAAACTTCTGCTCAAACACTTCTTTCAAAACAGTCACCCAGACTGATGTTTACTCGATTATGTTGACATCGTTTCTAAGTCACTTTGGATAAAAGTGCCTACTAAGTAAATGAATCTAAATGTAAACATGCGACCGACAACTATTAATTGATGTTACTACAGAGAAAGTGAACATACTGTAGTGTAAAATGAATTAACTACAAAGATGTCAACATCTTGTGCTAATTATATACGGAATATCTGTGCTAAAAAAACTACCAAGTTATTTTCCTTCTTGTGTTTCAATTTCTGAGCCAAAGCTGGACATGTAATATTTTTATCTTCAATACTTTTGAATAATTTAAGTATTACAAAGGAAACCAATATTACCCTACTTATGTTTATCGAGGTGCTTTTCAAAACTTGAGATGCAAACTACTTAACTGCTCCATGGATAGACCATTAAGCAGCATATTTTTTGTTTTACTTTTTATGGAAATTAAATATATATGAGTAAATATTATTCATCACACGAATGCTCATTTCTTTATTTTGAAGTGTTTTAGCTATTTAAATGATTGCTTGGTAAAGTTAACATACGAGGAACTATCACTAAAATGGCTTTTCCTCTATCATATTTTGTGCAGGGTCTAAAATTTTTACAGCATAGCAACAATTCATTATTACTGATTCTAATCAAATTTCATGTTTAATCAGCTGGTGTTACATCAGCTACTTACATTACCTAGTCATAAATGCTTATTCCGACAGGTGGTTTATTATTTTGTTAGTAATATCATGAATTAACGCATTTCATAATAATGCAGCTGCTCCTGGAGCAGTACAAAATGAAATTCTGATGTTCGGATAATTTCTAGGCAAACCAAGTTGGTGGGAAGGCAAGTGTTATGATCTGCACATAGTTGGGGGTTGCATTTATTTTGCTATACTTATGTTAATTGATATTGCATTTATCAAGTATTTATTTTCATCCTCTTACAGCAAGGGTGCCTGATCCTATTATATTTCAAAAAGAAAATTTTGAAGTCCACATACTATACACACCTGAGCAACTGAAACTATTTTTCTGTTTTATAGAAAGTATACTGCTTCTTTTTACACTAGTATAAAACATTTCATGAAATGCAGCACAGTGGTGCAGATGTTATTGTCACTGGCTTTTGGATGCAGAATCTTGACTTCAAATTAAGGGGGTCACTTATTGTCTGTGTGAACTTTTTAACATTCTTCTGATGACTGCACAGGCTTTTCTTTAGCCCCATATTCTTAAAGACATGCAAGTTATGTTAACTGATGATTTCAAAAATTGGCCCCTTGTGAGAGTAGGTCTTCATGAGTTGACCCTGAAATGGGCCAGTGCCTTCTCCAGAGCTGGTTCCTGCACTGTGCCTGATGCCAGAATAGTCTTCAAGTCCCTACTACAATGAACTAGATTATTTAGTTTAGAGAATGTCACATTATACTAAACGTTAATTGTTATAGATAGAGATGTACAGGCTTACAGTGTATGGATTCATTTCTCAAAATTGTAACACGTTAGCATAGTAAATTTCTTGTATGTACAATAGAGAAAAGCCAAGCAAAATGACACCTTTTATTGGCTAACTAGAAAGATTACAATATGCATATAATATATATATCCAATAAAAGGTGTCATTTTGCTTGGCTTTTCTCTACATTCATAATGGCTAACACGGTACAACACCCTAGTACTACTTGTATGTACAATTAAAGTGAATTCAGACCCTCACTTTCATGTCCTGGCTGTCTTGTACAAAGTTAAAGTAGTGTAGTAGCTTGCCATCAGATTAACATACCAATCATATTAACTTTAACACAGTGTTGTACCACAACTGTTATCCCCCAGCCCTTGCAAAAAAGGCACTGATCTCTGCCATTGTTATTTTCAGAAAACATGATTCTTTTTTCTGCACTGGATAAAGTACAGCCAAATATTGGTTATAATCAATAATAATAATAAATAATGAGCTGTTTACTTGATGTTTCTCATCATATGGTGTTCCTGGTGAAGAGCCAGGCTTATGAAATGTGCTTTTAATGAGGTGATCCTTTAGTGCAAAACACTAAAGCCACTGCTACAAAAATAGAAAACTTAAGTATTATAAATAACCTAATCATCCACAGACATTGTCCTTGTTTTCATTTAAACCGGACTCAAAATACAAAATCTTTTTTCATAAGCATTGCTGTTTACAATGACAAGACCACAGCCAACCAAAGGCATTGCTGAAATGAGTTTCATTAAACAAAGACATCTTACATATCCGAGCATTTTTTCAAATTTACACAAAAATATTTCAAAAATGTGCTTTTGACAGTGAAGCTAATTAAGTTTCCAAAAGTCTTTGCATTGAAAAACAAATAAAATATATAGACAGGCAATGTATCTAGAACATTCCAATGAATGAAACTGTGTTTACAAGTCCTATGAGAACTCATTTGGATGATTCAAGTAGGATACAAAAGCTTAAAAACTGTTGTACTTTTTAATATCCAACATCTTTTTTCATTGCTTTCTTTCCTGCGACACAACTCATATGTCTGTTGTTAAACTGAAGCTAGAAGGTGCAAAAAATTTTCATTACAGTCTTTATTTCAATCAGCAATAAACACAGCCTCTGCAATGTGAGGCAGAAAATGACTTAAGTGCAATTTTAGGATTTTTTTATGTTGCATAACTCCTTGATTTGTCTGAATATAGATTTTACAAGCATTAAAATAACTTTAAATTGATATTCTTAAACAACATTGTACAATTCTCTTTTTAGTCTACCATTATTAACAAAACAAAACAACATCAAAACTAAAACAACAGACCTTGCTAAACCAGTTGGGGTTCTTCTTCTTAGCTACTGCAAGTGTTGTACCAAAACCAGCTAGCATTCCTGCTGTGGCAACAGTGCCCAGGAAGATTCCACCTATTAAACAATACAAAAAGTTGCTTATTGACCACTTTTATATGAGGTGTTACACCCCCAGGACACCACCATATTTCAAAATTGTTTCAGTATGTTGCAATAAACCCACAAGTCAACAAAAAACAATAATGGTATTTTTACATACCCATACTTAATCCCCTTATCTCCCCAGGCATAAACAAGTGTGATTACAAAGGGAAATAAAAATGAAGAGCAGCCCTAGTGTTTGATGTAAGTGCAATTAGAAACAGTATAAAAAAAAAAATATCACACAGTGTTGTTGATCCCTTTGGTGAGGAGGGCTAGGGGGAGTATATTGTGAAAAAGTCAGCAGAAGATGTTAATTTCAGCAAAAAAACACCAATCCACTGTACAAAATGTAAGGTTTCTCTGTGTCTAGTGGTAAACAGAAATAATCTCAAGGACTAGCATGAAAAATAATTTTAAAGGTAAAGGTTTGGATGAGTATGGAATTACCCATATTACTAACCGAAAATGATAAACCGGATATGGACGCAGGTACATGGCATGCCCATGGACGCAGGAGACATAGTGCGCAGGCGCCGACAGCGAGCGAAGTCTGATCCACCGAGAACGAAGGAGTCACAGCTCAATAATGAAGGAGCTCAACTGAGCACAGACAATAAGGAACCCTAACCGTCCACACTACACAGCATAGTCAAACCCGACATAGTACGGAAGGTGCGTGCGCCTACAACGCACATCTAACACACCGCAGGCAGACCCCCGAGATGTTACAGACGCCCCAAAGATACGGACTCCACAGCATATGTGAATCACATTACAGTAATACAATAATATGAGTACTCACAGACAAAACAAACACAACAGGCTTCAGCGTCCCGCCCCACAATCAAACCGGAGAGAGTACGGCATCCCCAAACGTTCACAAAACACAGCATTGTCAAACCCGAGATAGTACGGAGGGCGCATGTGCCTACAATGACTACCACATGAAAAACACACACGGTACCGGAGGTATAATATTAGCTCAACTAACGTAAATAAGTGCCTACAATGCGTCACAGCTCAAAAACAAAGGAGCTCAACTAACATAAATAAGAAATGAAGCAACGCGCCCATAGGTAACGACACAGCCACACAAAAAAGAGGATTCAGCCCCCCACCCCAGAGTGAAATGGGAAAAAGTACGGAGTCCACAAAGGTCCACCATACACAGCATAATAGTACGGAAGGCGCGAGTTAGTACGAAAGCCGAAGGCACCTACAACACGTAATAAGAATAAACGAACGCTCCGTTTTAAACATACGTCATCCTCACACATCCAAACTGTAATAAGAATAAACGAACGCTCCGTATTGAACGTACGTCATCCTCACACGTCCAAACTATACAGCATAAGTGAATCACATTACATTGTTAACAGTACAACCACAGAAAACGCTCCGTATTAACAGTAAGTGCAATTATTCATATTACTAATAGTAAAAAAATGGAGAACTAATGTAGTCAAACTCATTCAAGGACAACACACCATCTTTACTACAAATGTTGTTCATGAAGACATATTCCAATAAATCTTTGTAATGTGCCATGCTATGGGTTCTTTACTTTCTATGTGCGTCATCTACACCTTTACACTCCGATCTATCTCATACATACATCAATGTATTTCAGGATACCCAACGCCAGGGGTTGGCGAGCGAAGCAAGCAGGGCACTCATTAAAAAAAAAGGGTTAGAATGAAAACCTGCAGCCACGGTGGTCCTCCAGGACTGGACTTGGCGACCCCTGATATATAGCATGAGTATGTTTTGTGTATATTTTGCTTTCTCTCTAAAACATAAAAGTGTAACTGCTGCTTCAATACCTGTTTTGAGAGATTATCTGTAAATGTTTCCAAAAAGAGACAGACCTTGTGCCTAATAGTACAACTTTGCAATTCTAAGGGATATGGCTTCTAAGCTTGGTACAGCGATAGCGGACAGATTGGACCACAAAAGAAAGTTGATTTCAGAATTGTGTTTGGACAGAAAACCCTAAAAGGGCAAATTATATTGTGCTTTATATAGTTGATATTGGTGTAAACACAGGTTTTTCATCACATACATATCTTCTTTTAACTCACTACTGTTCTGCCATTTACAGCTCCTTTATTACATAATTAGAATAATAGCTGTTTATTTTTGGGTATGTAATTTAGGTGCAATAATGCCAAAAAAACCCTTAGGACATAAGGGGTTAAAGAATATTTCTCATATTTGCATTTCTCTAACTACAGTCTGGGACATTTGCATATATCAGCTTACCATAACAAGAGTTCATAAAAATGAATACCATTTCCATATTTATCCTTTTTCTCATTCCCCTTTTATGAGTGGACTGCATGGCTAAAATCTCAAATCACAGTATACTTAAACTTTTTTTTTTTTTTCAAATAACAAAAAGTATTAAAAAGTATATTCCAGTGTTTTTTGTTTGTAGTGATGGCAGAGAAAAAAAATGTAATTGTGTTTTTATGGTTAACAAAGAAAACTGCGGATACAATGGCTGTCAACAACAGCAAGTTCCATTAAAAAAGTCTTAAGTTACTCATGTGTTACAATCAATGTATGATGTATTTAGTCACATGCTCTCAACTTACCAAGCACATGTATTTTTGTTTAAAACATTGTTAAATAAGCCTTTTGCAGGAAATCCTCTCCTGCAGTAGAGTGTTCAAATGAGACTGAGCTTTGGAAATGAACACCCACTGGTTAATTAACTGATTAAAAAAATATTATTTTTGGGTGGAATATTTCTTTAGTGTCTAATTGTGCCCATAGACATGCCTCTCATCTGTCAAAACACTTGTTAACACTCTGCTACTCAGATGTATTCAATACCAGGTATTCACCTCTTTGACTTGAGCCATCGCTGAGCAAGTACAGGACAAGGCATGGGCTTTTCTGGTCCTCTATTCTTGTTTGAAATTGGTTGCTTTAAAACACACATACATTGTCAAACCTGCTTAATTTTATTTACATTTCAGCAGCAGCACTAACTCACTAATCAGGTTGACCTAATCACTATGTGTAGTATTCTTAAAGGGGTAGGCACACTTAATCGTTCACATCCAAGTCTATACACAAGCATATCACCTTTAAGATACTAAGATCTGAAAATGTTGATCTACGTTTTAATCAAGAATAGTTCCTACAGAAATTCATGGGAAGGAACAGCATAGTCAAGCTATAGTGTGCAAAAAATTTAATTCTTTATACACTTGTTTGTGATATTGCACATCTATTGATAAAAGAGAAAGAGCATGTAATATTTCAAGTGTTTAAATGTCTCCACATGAAACCAGCTTACCTGGTGGTAGTTTATATATGCAGCATTAAGGAGTGTATGGGAGGAACAGCATTTGCAGGTTTACATCTCTTGCATAATACTGCCATTAAACTGCTGGAGAACTTTCTTGCCATCTCAGAAGGGCATTAAAGCCACTGTCAGAAGCAATTCAAGTATGTAACTCTAAACTGCCTTCACAATATAGATAGATAGATAGATAGATAGATAGATAGATAGATAGATAGATAGATAGATAGATACTTTATTAATTCCAATGGGAAATTCACATTCTTCAGCAGCAGCATACTGATACAATAAATAATATTAAATTAAAGAATGATAACAATGCAGGTGAAAAACAGAAAAACAGACAATAACTATGTATAATGTTGAATGTTAACGTTTAAAATTATACGGTTTAGTTTAAAATGATACTCATGTCACCCATTTATATTTGATGAGTTTAACGACACTACAGGGACATAGTTGTTGGGGGTAAAAAAGCCATTTGAGAAGCAAAGGTTCCTATCAAGCCTCAGATCATTGCTCCTGGATTTCTATAATTTGAGACTCAGTTGACTTAAAATTTGATGGTACAGTATTCATATACATATTCTGTATGTGACGGTCTCTTCTACAAATATTTAAGAAATGCTGTAAAAGTAAATTGGCTGCAATATGAAATATACATGCATTCATTTTTATATTTTTCGTATGCACATATTTTGTTAGTATTGTATTAACGTTAAATGTTCTGAGGAGACATTCAAAAGATTCTTACTGTACTCTGTACACGTCAATAATCCTGAACTAAAAAACATAAAACACTTACAAAAATATATCACATGCATAATCATACAAAAGTTCTAAAAGAAGCATTAAATTGCTATATTTTTGACATACTCCAAAAAAAGCCAGCATACAGGTGATCTCTGAAGTCCTCTTTGATATGGGACAGGCTAAGACTGCAACACGGTCCTGCCCTGGATAAGTAGTTTAAGAAAATGGATGGATAGATGGATGGATGGCTGTAAAATCAGGGCAACTCATGCAACAAATTACAATGCCAGCTAAGTGACTTAAAACCATTTTTAAAAACTACATACTGTATTTAGAACTTTTGTCTGATTTTTTTTGGCTTACTGAAGATCAAAAGAAAACAAAGTGGGACCTGCCCTTATGATCCTTGAGCACCTAAGTAATTGGTCCATCATCTTGTTGGATGCCCAGTAATGACTGTTATTAAAAGGCAGTGTGGTGTAGCGGTTAAGGCTTTCAAACCCTGAGGATGTAGGTTCAAATCCCGCTACTGACACAGTAAGACCAAGAGCAAGTCACTTGACCTGTCTGTGCTCCAATTGGAAAACCAAAAGTTGTAAGTCACCTTAGATAAAGGCGTCGGCCAAATAAGTAAATGCAAAATAATCAAGCGTGTAAGCATTATAATTCTGTAAAATAAAGTAAGGTGTAGGGAATGAAACTGGATTTCAGTACTAAGGTTTGAGACACAGTAAATCCCCTTGAAATCACTTCAATTTTGTGAATTAGAACCTGATCCTCCAACCTAATAATTTTAAATTAAGAGTTAAATACAACCTTTAAAAACAGAGTTTCCGCATTTTACAGCTTAAAACCTTTAAAATGCAGTCTTAACATGTTATTCCTTGTACCCTTAAATAATGCAGTGCTGTCATTTTACGACGTTACTACCCTACTAAATTAAGTACCTGAACAAACTGGGTGCAGACTGGAGCCTCTGATTATTCTCAGAAAGGTGGGGCATCAGACACCCAAACACTTTTGTGTTCGTGCAAAGAGTACTGTCCCGAATTACTAAAGTGATATTATGTGTACTCACTTTCTGGCGCCTTGTAAATAAACGCACTCAGCATTCAAGGCATAAGCTAATACGCCTGATTACTTTCTGTTAATTAATAATCACTGCCAACATTTCACAGCAAAAGAGGATTAGGCTTTTTGACTGAACTGTGTAGGTATGAAAAACAGCCTGTGAAGACAATGAAAATCCGGAACCGAAGACTCTCTAATTAGGTGTACGATAGTATGAACCATGTAAACAAAACTGTTTCAGATTTCATACCTTTCAAAAGAAACATTTTGTTCGCATGGTGTTCTTTCAGGGCAAGTATACGGTCGGTATCTCCGCGCGTTTCCATGTTCTAGTCTCAAGGTCCCACTTTGAAAATTATCCGACTTCCAAACGTGTCTACAAATGGAAAGAGTGCCGCGAGGTACTCGTTATTAATGCAGCACTCAAATAGCATTAATACTTTCCATATGACATATCGTTCGAATTTTTAAAAGTAAAACACGTTGATACAAATAGCAGTTTAAGGTAATCAATTTTCGGTAACAAAAAAACTGTTAAAATTGTATTCATATTAACTTACACAGCTTATTCATTAAACAAATTGTATAAATTGCAGCGCTGCGTGATACTTGAAAGCGCCGGTCCAGTGGAATCGTGCTCATTTTACGCACTTGTAGATTGCTTGTTGTCCTTAAAAGGACGGCCAACTTTAATCAAACTAAGTTACAATTCGTGTGACTTTGCCAGGCATGCCGTTTTCATAGTTTTCACTGCATTTGGTACTGAAGCTGCTCATTTTTATGATGGAATGCCAAATCATAGTGCCGGTGACTCATCGTTGATTCCATTCCCAGACTGAAACAATAGTTAGCAACGTTACAATCTAAAAAAATGAATAAATAGTTCGGAAAAATTATACATGAGGAATAATGCTCATGTTAAAAAGATGGTCAGTACCGAAATGATTTTTCAGGCAGCCGTGCAAACTATAAAACTACATTTCCCAAATAATAATGGACCTACATTGTTAATACGGAGGATGTAATGTGGGAGCCGCAAACGCAGCTGGGAGATGTAGTTATATGCTGAGTTGTGTTGCAATGAAACATGCCCATACAGAAGGCGTGGACTGTGTAAGGGTTAGTGAATAATGGTAATTATAAAAAAAAATGAATCGTACTTTTAAAAAAAGATTTTAATTATTGGATGTAGTCACGACTCTAAACAAAACAACAATTATTTCTGATTGAAGTGGGGATGTAAGTGCCACTAAATGTGACAGGAGCTCTTTTGGTGGTTTGAAGTGTCATCTGTCAAATTGTCAGCACAATTGTAAAATGCCTCGTTCATTCGTGCAGGTACTGGTAACTAAACCCCAATAACTTAATTGTCCAGTGTGGTGGGATGTTGCTTTTCCGCCGAACTGCATCTCGTAAAGATTTTGGATAAACAACTCTTGGAAATTGAGAAGGAGTACAGGTCTTCGGACAATCGAAGCTGTGCCGTCCACGGGAAGAGAGGGACGTTTCTCCAAGTTGCTTGTGACGTTTAGCTCGTGTATTAGTCAGTGACACGTTAGTCACGTTGTTGGAAATTTGAAAGCTTGCCCAAAGAGCCTACTGGCATTCATTTGCGCTCGAGGGCACAGAGGGGCATCGGAGGCGTGAAGGCGACTACAGAGTGACACCTACAGACTAAGGAAGTTGCGGGGCCCTCGCCGAGAAACTTGGAGGAGAGCAGGCGGAGAGAAGGGGCAAGGCGAGTCGAGAGGGGCTGTCTTTGCTTGGATAAGAAAAAGCGGACCGTACAAGAAACTGCCGTGGTTGGTGGCTCCAGATAAGAAGATGACAGATCGCTTGAGATGCAAGATGGAAGAAGAAGAATCCGAGATTGGTATGCTTCGCGGCTACATTGCTTTCTCTCGTCGTTTGGAGTACTGACCCGCTTGCCTGTCGCGACAAGTCACGGACAGAGGGTGAAAAAAAAAATCATTAGGATAAGTGAACGAGACCGTAGTCGACGTGGCTGCGATGATCACCGAGCGCTGAATCTCCGGTGGACTCTATTCTCAAATTCATGGCATCGCTTTGCGCGAAGTGGTGAGCAAGAGGCGCAGGTACTGCGCGGACAGCCGGCGCTCAGAGCCAGTCAGCCAGCCAGCGAGCAGCCGGCCGGGGGGAGTTTGTATGAGATCTCCACGCTGCCCTGTTCGCCTCAGCAGCTGCAGGCGGCGATTCTTGAACAATTCTGGTGGATGCCTCCTGGAGGCGGTGGGCCCATGAAAGCGTGCGAGTACAGTCAGATCAGCACACGCAGCTCGTCGCCCATGGAGTCCCCGCGCAAAAGGAAGGGCGCCAGGAGGAAATGGCAAGTTTTCCCCGGACGGAATAAATTTTACTGCGATGGTAGGATTATGATGGCCAGGCAAACCGGCGTCTTCTACCTTACGCTGGTCCTCATCGTGGTCACGAGCGGACTGTTCTTCGCTTTCGAGTAAGTGGCACTCTTCTCTATCTTCCACTCACCCGCCTTTGTGTGCCGCCGGATCCCCACTTCACAGAAAATGCCTGGGCTCGTTTAGCCTAACCGTCACTCACTCGGGTTGTCAAGTGTCTTTCTTCCGTGGGTGTCAGTGGGATGTCAGCGAATGGGACAAGGCTGCCTCGCAGGTTTGCAGGTGTTTCTCAGTGGTTGGCTGGCTGGCCACACACCACCCCCCCCACCCCCCGACACACATACACACACACACACACACAAACAAACGGGGGGTCGGACTGAACAAAGCCTTGAGCGAAACTTAACGGGCCTGGTGACAGTTAATGTGTGTAACGGTCAGGTCATATGTCAAGGTACTGTATACTCCACCACACATTTGCAGGTTTACTTTCTGAATTTGCGTGTGTCGACTTGCAGTCGGTTTTGTGAAACGAATGAAGTTATAATTGAAACTGAGCACACTTTCTTTTAGACTTTATCCTTTTTTACAACACACTTTTTATTTCTGTTAAGGGGCACTGCTAAGCATTTGCTGGGGTGTACAGTTATGGTATGTACAGAGTAGTCTTTTCATTAGTAGTCTAAATGAATCAGTCTGTGTATATAGCACATTTCACAGTGAACTCCACATCATATCGCATTGCCATGACACTTTCCATTTGTCTCAAAGATACTTTATTAGATTTTAGAATTATTTCATATATGGTCATTTTGTTAATAGTCTTTTTATATAGCACCTTTTATCAAATCACTTTGCAATTACACGTAGTGTGATACAGAATTAAAGTAGATGCTCATGCTAAGCATGTCACTCAACTGATCCTCTGTTCCATTTGTAAAAAATAATTCAAATATAGGCAGTTGTTTTCTGCCCCCATCTCTTATGTCACTTTTGGGAAAAGTTCCCACCTAAATATACAACAAAGGTCATAATAGTAAAATAAGATACCACACAGCTTCTGAGTCCTATGTTCAAATCCTTTTTCTACTGCTTACCCTGTAGGCCTAGGTGCCAGCTGAGGTGTACCACTGATTATTCAGTTGTGATGAAGGAACTGAGAGTAAAACACCAGGTTTAAATGATCTACTGTACACATCTAAAGGTTAATTAGCCACAAGTTGCCAATGCTCTTATGTAGTTAGCAGTTGCATCTTTTAATCATATTGAAATTGGATTAAGCAGATTTATGAATGCTATGTTTTGTTATATAATCCAGCCTGATAATTATGGAAAACCCACTCTGGTCGTGTCAGGTGTAAGGCAGGAATTACCAGGCAAGGTGTGGATCATTATCAGGTAACATGCACTCTCAGTAAGCTAATTCTGTGCTGTCCATAAACCTTACATGTACGTCTTTGGGATTTTGGAGGAAAACACTGAGAATGCTCAAAGAAACAGCCCATACATATGCAAAGAATGGGCAGATTACCCAGAGAGAGTGATGCGGTTTGGATGAGCTGAGAGGCAGTGCAGTGTAGACCACTGTGTGGCCTCTGTCTTATTTTAATTTACTTTCCAAATTTATTATGAAGAGAGTTCAGTATAAATGTAGGTCATTAAAATAAGTGAATATTGCGTAGGCGACACCAAAAAATATCTATCACAAAATGTTTTGGA
Organism: Erpetoichthys calabaricus; assembly: GCF_900747795.2. Classification (NCBI taxonomy): domain Eukaryota; kingdom Metazoa; phylum Chordata; class Cladistia; order Polypteriformes; family Polypteridae; genus Erpetoichthys; species Erpetoichthys calabaricus. Next base: position 156,265,552 of record NC_041396.2, read on the forward strand.
TAAAAATCCTTCTTTCCCTACACATAAATGCAGACATCTGTAAAACAGTTCAAAAGTTCTGTGGTATTGTCATCATGTTCAGGGTATGCTGTTCACCAGGAAGTCACCAGAGTTTCTGACTTGAAGTCTCACTATCACAATGTAGTTTGCAAAATGCGATCTAACTAATAACACAGGTTAAGAGGCCTCACTTCTGTGGTTTGTTTGGTGCAAGGTTTTGCACAACTTCAAATTGCTCCAGAGCCTTGTTTTTTTTTACTGCATTCCTGATCTTTTTATAAGGCTTATTATGGAAGGTAAAAAAAAAAAGAAAATAAATGGACTGGCACACTGTTTAGAGATTGTTCCAGCCTTGCGCCCTGTCCTTGCTGAGATAAGCTCCAACTTCCCTGCAACCCTGCTCAGAATAAAGCAAGTTTAGAAAATGGATGGATGGTTGGTTTGAATAATGAAACTGCAGAACTTTTTGCTAAGTTTTGTACTAAGGGTCACCATGGGGGAAGAGATGAGTTATTCAGGGACTTCTTATAATTAACACCATTTTTTCCTTACTTGTTATGACATTTTATCTAACCTTAAATTGGATGATCATCTTTTGATTCAGTTACTGCCTTTTTGAGTTTTTGGAAACACTAAAGTGAAAACATACATTTGGATTTAAAGCATATGAAGATTTTTTTTTTTTTTGTGAAGGGCTGTGGTTGATTGCTGCCTCTGATCCTGTTGCAGGATTTGATTTTGAGGTGTCATGAGGATTGGTTCCCTGCCTTGTGCCCTGTGTTGGCTGGGATTGGCTCCAGCAGACCCCTGTGACCCTGTGTTCGGATTCAGCGGGTTGGATAATGGATGGATGGATGAGGAAATGAGAGCTGGAGCTGAGGATAGATGAAAAAAATCTTGCTTCGTGGTGTATATAGCTTCAGATTCATGTCTTTCTTTTATAAAAAGTGGTCACTGATTTTGAAAAGGGCATTATGGTCTGATGGCTGTCAATCTGAACTTGAAAGTACAAAATTGTGGGTACAGATCTCACCTCCAGCTCACTGGATGACCTGCAGCAAATCACTTTTTCACTTGTAAAAAACAGTATGGGGCTCTGCAAGATATGTTACACTTCTCAGAGACAGTAAGGCAGGTGATATTATTTTAATATCCCATATTTGTGTGTTCCAGTGTGTGCTAAAAGCTAATGGCTCCTCACATTTGCAATCCAAGGAAAACAATTCCAATTGCTTCCATTTGGGCTTGCAAATTCCATGATTGTGTATACAAGGGTAACTTTGGTAGCCACTACACACATACAGTACAAAAGGGGGAACTAACTAAATTATATTGATCTTTGTACATAGCAACTGACAACTATTAACCCTGCCACAGGAACAAAAATAAACGTTTAAGGTAATGATGTTGAAAATATTGAAATGACTTACGTCAGCGAGGACATAGACCTGCTTTTCATTGTCTGAGTAACTATATAAATTCAAATATCTTATGTTAGCGTAACTTATTTTTCTTTACTTTCAGTCTGTGGTAAAAGTAAAACAGGATGACTTTAAATCTTTACATTTCTGTATTTGATACAGTGTGTGTCTGTATTTGTACAGTATATATTACAAAGCTTTTGAATCTGTCAGTCATTTAAGGAGTAAACATTGTGATAAAGGCACTATGTAGCACCTGACCCAGCACAGACTCACTCAGAGGCACTTGTAAAAACATACAAGACTTTTATTTTTCTTCACCTATGGGGCATGTCTTCCCCGTGAACCCCACAGTCAATACATAGTCCCAAAAGCACTAAAGCCAACACAAAACACTTTTCCTCTGGCACCACCACTCCTCCCAGGCAACCTCGTCCTCTTCATCCCGATTCTGGCTCCTGAGTGGTGGATGCTGGCCCTTTTTATAGCCCACCTGGAAGTGCTTTTTCAATTTCACTTGTATGGGATGGTCACTGGTGCCTAAAGGTATTTTGGTGTCTGTTTATTTTTTACATATCAATGCATTAGCAAAAGTCCTGTTTCTGTCAATACTGAAAATGCCTGAGAATATTCTTCATTATCAAAAATGTATGTGAGCTGTAAATGGTGCCTTCCTAGGCCGTTAAAAGGGTGGTGCTGTATTTAAAGTTTGAATGCTGTATGTATAGTGTGGTTTTTATTTATAAACCAGACTTAAGAAAACAAAAGTAGTTCATATGCAAATCAATATGATTTCAATGTAAACTATTACATTTTGCACATAATTACATAGCATATACATACAAACCAATATATTTCACATCTAGTATTTAAATACAAATGAATATAATAAACGGATACCTGCAAAAATAAATAATTAACACATAAGGGAATAATCAATAGTACATATATGCAAGTCAATCTATATATAACATGTAAACCAATAGAACAGTATGCAATTAAACCAGTAACTGATAGTAGGTTAATGCAGACCAATATAACTAACACATACACTAATATGATCTCCATGAAAATCTGTATAGTTCACACCTTGGCAAAAAGAATATACTAAATGTACAAACTAATAATAGTAGTTGTACTAATAATATAATGTGAACTGAGCATTGTATAGGAAAATTGTTACTTACAGGTCCAAGCAACATACAGAACAGCTCCACTATCCAGGGCTATGATAAATTAGAATGTATTTAACTTCCTGAATTTCCTTATTTGCGGTTTGCTTTGCTATCAGACATTGCAACATTAAGCCTAACTGCATTGCCAGGTCCAACAAGATATCAGTCCACTACAGGAAATATGTAAATACAGCCACACAAAGTGATGTGATTTATCAGCTTAAAGTCTCAGTTAGATGTAGGTCTGTCTTTTTAAATACAATGGAGTACTCTGAAACTTTAATGTTGTTTATTTATTTATTTTTTTTGGCTTAAAGTTGTAGGCAGTAAGTAGACATCCCTTCTGTCTCTGATGCGTGATGCACAGCCCGCTCAGCTGCTCCATCCCACTCACCAGTAAGGGCTGTGTCACCAGCATGTTATGGCAGGCCATGCTGAACCATCTGGAGTTTTGAAGCCTCTTCATCCATTGCAACAGTCCACTCACATGTTTCTCATGGCAAGAAAAGTTTACTTTCTGTGAATTAAAATGCCAATGGAGATTTAAATGGAGTTTTAAAGTGTAACTGAAGCAAGTTTTTAAGTAGTGCTTGCTTGAAAAAGCGCACAGAGCTTTGGAAAGTCAGAGAAATGAGATTATACAAAGCCACAAGGAATTTTAAAGTAAAGAGCTGTCTGTGTATAGAACAAAATTACGGAGTTGGCTAGGACAGTGGAAAGTGGCACACCAGAGACCTTTTAAAGATGTTCTTAATTTAGTCATTGATGCAGTAGATAATATTGAAACATAGAAGGAAGAGTTAAATTGAGATGTTTGGTATAGTTCATTTACTAAGGAGAGGAGACTAGACAGTTTGTTCACAGTTGCATCATGTCTTATGATATTACTAGAGCACTTTGAGTTACTATGTTTAAATAGGTCATTATTGTGAAGCTGAAGTTTGCATTGCCAGGTGATATTGTTGGAATTCTGGAGGGTTTGTATGTTCTCCTTGTGCACATTCAGGTTTCTAGCTTTTATCCTAGAGTTAAAAATGCAGTCTGTTGGGTCATGTGGTGAAAGTGTGAGTAGTTCTTCATTATTTTCTACGGTGGGTCTTTATTTTCTACTTTGAGGATTTTGCATCTAGGATAAAGTGCTGACTCTCTTTGACCCAAAGTAGGACAAAAACAGATTTAGAAATTGTTGAATTTTTAAATGAGTACATGCTTAAATGAGCCTAGCATAGAAACTGGATGTGATAATACTGAGAAACTTCTATTTTATTATAATTTGACCAGAGATTTATGAAGTAAAAGAAAAGGTATAATTTCTAATTGCAGTGCTCGAATCTCAGTTGGTTTTGAGCTATCTTTGAGTTCCAAGAGCGTTCACAAGTATCTGATATGTCTGAATCTGAGATAGACACTAACCAGACACAGATTTGACTTGCGCAGCCGGATGAGACAGACTTAGACCTCCTGGAAACAGGCAGCTGAAGAATGAGAGACAGTGGCAATTACGTTTTGACTGACACTTGCAGATAGACAAATCCAGGTACGCTCGCGATTCAGATGCCCATCTCACTTGTCGTGCAGGCAACAGAGTGCTGGACCTTAGAGTCTGCCAAAAGCAGTAACTGCAGAGTACCAGCACCTACTTCAGTAAAAGTATACATATGTAGTGCCATGAAAATATATTTACTGCCTTTCTCATTTCCTCTGTTGTTGTAAAGTTTAGACACTGAACGTTTCAAGTCTGCAAGCAAAATCTAAAGTAGATAAATGGTGCCTGAATCAACAAATAACTCATTTTGCTTCTACTTACTGTATATTGTTTATTGAAAAAACAAAATTATCCATAAACCTGATACTATATGAACAAGTAATTGCTTGTGCAGTCTTTATGTTGTGATTGGGTTATGTTTTTAATTTTTTTGTTGTTTAAATGAGTACCTACATAGGAATTTATGAGTAGTATTACTTTCTAGGATGCTGAATCAATTCCTGATGTTACTTTTTTTGTTTTCATTTTAAAGGACTTAAATGTTTAATTGCTTTTTCTTGGTTATCTGTAGGTTTCTCACGATCATGGAAATCCTGGACAAGTTATGGAAAATAAAATTAATTTTGTTAAAATTATGAAATGACCATTACGTTTTGCAAAATGCATGGATTTTTTTTAATATACAGGAAATGAGGTCTATGTTATGTAATTTTGAAAATCAGCAAAATCTTGAAAAGAGGATCTTGTTTATTAATGTTATGAGAACTCACGACAGTTGTATGGTGAGCCAGCCCATAACGCATATGCCAAAATGCTGGGAAAATGTGTGTTTTTAATCTCTGGTTAACAAATAAAAATACAAACTTTGGCTCCATAAAGATGAAGACACGGGACATGTGAAATGTAAATTATGCTGGAAAATATTTGAAGTGAAGAATATGGGTGAAACTGTGCTAGCAAGTAACTTGAAAAGTAAAAAACATATTGGCAATCAGTACTAAGAAAACAATTGAAATTGACACCTTCTTTAACTCCTTTTCACATATACAGCAAAGGTTAGTCCAGTTCTCTTTTGTAATAAACTACCCAGGCAAACAAAGAAATCTAACTGTGATGTACTATCTGCTGAAGATTTGTAGGCGATAAAAGTAATTGATGCACACTATTATTACAAATCATGCACCAATCGTGGACAGCTGTTTAAAATAATACTAACCAACAGAGAAATCCCAGCTAAATTTTCATGTAGTGAAACAACGTCTGCATGTTTTATTATATTCAGTATTGCTATTTATTGTAAATCGTTGCTTGTCAGAGAAGTGTCTCAACAAGCTGGATATGCCCTACATTTCGATGAGACACTTAATCATTCAGTCAAACAAATGGATATACGCATGAGTATTTGGAATGGTGGAGAAGTGAAAACTAGGTATGTAGGCATGGAATTTATGGGGGCCTACAACTGCTTGTGACATTATCTATACTAATAAAAGGCAAAGCCCTCACTGACTCACTGACTGACTGACTGACTGACTCATCACTAATTCTCCAACTTCCCGTGTAGGTAGAAGTCTGAAATTTGGCAGGCTCATTCCTTACAGCTTACTTACAAAAGTTAGGCAGGTTTTATTTCGAAATTCTACGCGTAATGGTCATAACTGGAACCTGTTTGACTGACTCACTCATCACTAATTCTCCAACTTCCCGTGTAGGTAGAAGGCTGAAATTTGGCAGGCTCATTCCTTACAGCTTACTTACAAAAGTTAGGCAGGTTTCATTTCGAAATTCTACGTGTAATGGTCATAACTGGAACCTGTTTTTTGTCCATATACTCTAATGGAGGAGGTGGAGTCACGTATCGCGTCATCACGTATTACGCCTCCTACGTAATCACGTGAACTGAAAACGAGGAAGAGATTTACAGCACAAGTCAAACGCGGGAACGAAGGTAAATGACGTTAATTGTTGACTGTCTTTTAATACTGTGTACTTGTTGAGTGTCTTTTAATACTGTGTAAGCATACATATTAACACATGTGCAATTAAACGTGTGCATTTACGGGGTGATTTCTCAGGCTTAAAAGCTCGCCTTTTATTAAAAAGTTAAATGCAAACTCTTTTCATTCTGAAGGGCACAAACCACGTTAGAATTCAGCCGTTAAACGCGCAAAAATGTCAGTACACCAGATAAATAAGCGCAACATATTATCAGTTGTATTGTATGCTTACAATACATATAGAAATGTGTTAATCGTTAACTAATATTATGGGATGGTGTTTTTCGACTTGCGCCTTGATTTAAACGATTGCATGTCTTGGTGGGTTTGCGTAGCTTATTGTCAATATCTTTACACCTCTTTTTAAGACTTAATTTAAAAAGGTTTTCTTTTCTTCTTAATTAAAATTTAAAAGCAATACTTCACCGCTGCGAAGCCCCTCTAGCGCTGACGTCCGACGTTCGATTACCGTAAGCGAGTGCAGTGAGTGTGTACGCCTGATGAGCCAAGAATAAGGGGGAAACAGGTGTCGTGTACTCTTTGCATTATTTGACAGTAAACTATTTTCATCCATTCTATGATCTGCTTCTCACAACTGAAGGCACCGTGGCTGATGTTACCTGACTTGCTGGCCAACCATAAGCGTTACCTGGTAGGTAACCACCCACTCACTTCACTCCAATACGGGAATCGAACCTCGGACATCAGCGCTTGAGGCGAAGCCCCTAAAATTGCGCCACGGCGTGTGGTTCGTTTATTTGACAGCATGTAGATCGGGGTAATTACATTCACGGCATTCGTAGTCTGATTCACAATCTGATTGTATGGGTGGTTACCTACCAGGTAGCGCTTATGGTTAGCCAGCAAGTCAGCTCGAAGTGATCACTCGAGTGAACGCAGCTTCCCAAAAAAACAGATCCTTAACAAACTGTTATTGGTATATTTTCCGTCAATTTTAAAAGGTTTTCTTTTCTTCTTAATAAAAATTTAAAAGCAGTACTTCGCCGGTGCGAAGCGTGGGGATTTGAGCGACTGCCGCATACAGACATATTCATGAGTGCAGGTACTTCAGAAAGAAAGCACCGTGTGAACCTAAACTTTAAATTAAGTTCATAGACCTACAAAAGGTTGCCATTGATTTGAGGCAAGATTGCTTTTCTCATGTACAACTATACGTTGCATTCTTAACAGTAAGCTTGCATGGCTTGGTCATATTACAACCTGAGTGCTGAACTGACAACGTCGTATACAAACACAACTATAACAATCGTAATAAACAAACAAAAAAAAAAGCGAAGAACCCTTGGATTTAATAAAAAGGCTCTTTCCTTGGCGAAGCAAGGAAAAAGGAAGACCTTATATGGCGTTCGTTTATAAAACAGCGGAAAAGCTGTGTTAAGGCTGCTTCACAAAAAAACAGATCCTTAACAAATTGCTATTGGGATATTTTCCCTCAATTTAAAAAGCTTTTCTTCTTCATAAAAATTTAAAAGCAGTACTTCGCAGGGATTTAGATATATATATATAGATATACATATATAGATATAGATATATATAGATATAGATATATATATATATGTATGTATGTCTATATATATATATATATATATATATATATGTAAGCTTATAAGTACTGCCTTACTTCTCTTTAAGAAAGGAAGATGTAATGATACTTGATTTAAACGATTCCATGTCTTGGTGGGTTTGCGTAGCTTATTGTCAATATCTTTACACCTGTTTTTAAGACTTATTGACTGAAACGGGCTTTCACGAAAAAAGTTAGGGCTTTGCTACAGGATACACCCTCCACAAGTTAAGCAAGTAAAAATAAAAGTGTATATTTCTGTTTTATTTAAACCTTTTAAGTTTGTATGCATAGCCCCATTTGGCTGTTTTAGTTTTTTTTTTCTTTCTTCAGTAATATTTAATCTCCTTAAAGAAAAAGAACATATGCATTTTACTTTTTTTGTATCTCTTTAGTAATATTTTAGTGTAAAAGGATAACCAGTATTTAAACCTTTTATGTTACTTTATAAAGTTATTTTACACAATGTTGAAAAATTAATAAGAAAGCTACATAATTTGGCAGCTGCTGTTTTAATTTTCAATGAAATGAAAAAAGCTCTCCAAGAGAAAACCTCAATGAAGAAGAAACAGTTTGCAAATATATATATATATATATATATGTGTGTATATATATATTATATATATATATATATATATGGAAGAGAAGGTCTGTGATACGGTTTGCATATTTGCAGTTGGAGATCCACAAAGGGAGAAAAAACGAATCACGTATCATAAAATAGTTTTATTCCTGAGCTTTCAACCCCTATCAGGGGTCTTCATCAGAGGATAATGCTTAGACTTACAAGAATCAAAGGCAATATATAGCAACACATTCAGGGGGGGGTGGGTGGAGGTGACTAAGTCCGTATGATCAAAAGGGGGGGGGGGGTTATCGTTAAATTAAAGTGCATATGTCCTTCT